>NC_051194.1:53467862-53718041 GCF_015220075.1 Falco rusticolus
CTGGTTAAAGAGAAAAACCCACACATGACATGGGGAAAAAAAAGTGTAGAAATCATACAGCGTGCAGTGTACCCTGATGATGACCATTTTCTCCCTGAGTAGAGCAAGTGGAGAAATGAATGGAGAAAATTTCCATTTTACACGGTTCTGTGTGGTGAGGAACTCCAGTCAACAGACACCCAAGGTTCCCGTGCTGATACCCCAGAAATTAAATAAGAATGAAGCTTCTTCCTGTTCCTACAGATTTGCCACCAACAGAACTCCACCAGCATCTGGGACCACCAGGCACCTGTCAGTATCTTTTCACAAGAGGAAAAACAAGGTGAAGAAACTTCCACCCTGAGATTTCCACATCATCTTATGAACCATTTCATAAGGATACTTTTACCTGGCTTTGAACATCCTTACATTCACAAACTAATTAAGAACCGAGGACACAATTCTCAACTTCAGTTTCCGGATTTGAGGATAGTAGTCAAGATAAGCAGAGCTAAGAATCACAGCTGTTTTCAACAGCTTTCAAATACCAGCATATTTGGGTTCTTTCATTGCTGGGTACCATCCTTCAGCAAGTCACTACAAAGATCTAGGTGCTTTCAGCCACGGTGAGGGACTGCTTCAAGAGCATCCTGGCCTTCCTGCCCAAACATGCTCAGCAGCTCTGTGTGCTGCTAACACAGCACTGGGTTTTCAGGATCCTACTAGTGATGCCCATGCAGGGCACAGCCCAGGGGCTTAGCAGCTCCAAAGGTGTATTTTTTTGCAAATCACGTTTGCAAAGCTATTGTGTGAGCAAGCGGTGTGCACTCAACCCTGCCTGCAGCTGAGAGCATTAACCAGGGTGGGCAAACAGCTCGAGAGACTTTCAAGGTTTTAGCCATTCCAGCATGTTCTTTGACAGTCAGCACTGAGGTTTAGAACAACACCTACAATCGATGTTAGCCTTAGCAGCCTTACTCTTCACTTACGATTTGTTTCCTCTAGAAAAAAAATCAACACGTGATGAAATTTTTTCAGAACTGTCCAGAAAAGCTCAACGATAATTTTAGGCCAAACTACCCCGTACATATGTATATTTAGGAATGTGCATAACTGTATACATATGTATATATAACGCATACATACAAGACATACACATTTTTTTGGCTGGCTTTGGAGAGAAGGGGAAGGAAAAGGAATTGGAAGACAGTTCTTCCTTCAGTCTAAAGCGAGCCTTTCCAATAATCTTTGTTTTTTCATGTAACACTTTAATGCCACTAAGCTAGATGTACTCCTTTAGAGGTAAGATAGGTGTAATTGCAGGCACAAAGGAAAAAAAGCCTCAGAGAATGTTTTTCTTCTAACCCTTACCTGCAGATAAATATCATGCTATGGGGCTTTTTTTCCCCAATAACGCAAGTAAAAGTTTTATGATGAATAATATTTAGACTTTTTCCAATATTAGTATCTTCGATTGTAGATGACAACACAGATTTTGGAATAAAAGATTATTCTGTATTAAATTTCTGGGTCATTATTTGACCTTCAGATGACAGCACAGACAGAGGACCCCAGAACACCCCCAGTCAGGGGTACCACTGTTTCCACACCACCCTGAACATCCTCAATGTTTTGCTGCTGAGCAGAACTCTCCAATCTTGTGTGCTGTGGCACCATGATACCTATTTCCAAGAAATTTTGAGTGAGCTCTCCAAGTGGCAGCTGAAGCATATTATCATCATAAAAATTAAATGGAGGACAAAGATCACAGACACAAAACACCTCCGGTTCAACACAGCCCTGCATGCAGAGGTCTGAAAATCTGGTACCCAAATCTGAGCCCCATTACTGCTCAGGAGAAGCAGCCTAGAGACCAGAGCACCTTTTTCAGCATCTGTCCCTTCCAAGGGGAACAGGGTTTTTTTCCAAAAGGCTTTAGGTCTTCTTGATCTGTACTGAAGTATATCCCTATCTTCCGCTTCAGGGAACAGGTTGAATGCTCAGGATAGTCTACTAAGAGTTAAAGCTACTGCTGCTAGAGCAGTTTTATAGCCAATAAGATTGCTAGCTGTTGTTAATTTGCCAGGTATTAATGGCACAGTATTTAGCACTTCCCAGATTCTTCCTCTGTCAGATATGGGGTGTATGTGTGTGTGTGTGTGAATCCAGCATAAACCTATACTGATGCATATTCAACTGCACTTCTAATAATAGGTACCATCCCTCTCACTTTCCCTGTGAATATTTTCTGGACATCCTTCTTTTCTCCTGCACAAAAAAAAAAACCAAACCCAAACAAAAAAAACAAAAACCAAAAAACCCCCTAAAAAAACCCCTTGAACTTTTTTCTTGTAGCTTATTCAGTGTTTTGAATTCTAATATAAAGGGAGAGTATCATTATGGACCATTGTTATGGTGATAATGGAAGTAGTTCCAACAGTGTGCAGCTTACCTGTGATGGTTTTATATTAATACACTGGTCAGAGCACATTGCATAGTCAAGAAAGGAAATAATACCTTATTGTGAAATATTCAATTCAATAACTTTATGAAATATCACACTCTCCATGAAAACCCAGCCAAATTGGTTTTATACTAAAATATGCAAAAGAGTTACTACCCATTTACAAAGGTATTTATTCCCCATTCCCCAAAACATTGTGTCCTTTATTTGTTCACTTTTCCTGCACCCTGCAGAGTTAAATGTCATTGCATTTCCATATGTGAAAGCTCTAGTTCCTAGCATCCCAGTACCTTATAAAATTAAAATTTATGCCAGGAAAAGTTTCACTTTTATATAGATTATTGTACTCCACTGAGAATCTAAGTATTTATATTTTAAAGTATGATGTTTTATAGTCCAGCTCCTCCCAAAGTTGATGACAACCCTCCTTTGCCCTCCCTAGATTACTCCCGACCTTTCCTTGCAGAAAAGCCAGCTCTGCACACTTTGCAGCTCCTCTAGCTGTTCCTGCAGCTGTTGGCAGAGTGAAGTGTTGTGCACATCATCCAGTATTATACTTCCACAGTGGGAAGCAGTTGTTTTTGGGGCTGTATATCTGTGAGAAGGTATTCTCTAGAACTTCTCTGCCTGTGCTGATAAGCAGGGTGAATTTTTAACAGAGAACAGCAATATTAAGATACCATTTCACACACACCCCCAAGTCACGTGTTCACTTCTTTTTCCTACATATCCATGCAAGAATCACTGACCAGAAGTATTTTGGTCAGTACTTTGCTTTTTTGGTTTCCCATGGTTTTGAGACATTTATCCAAAGTGGCATATTTCATGCATGTCTCCAGGGCCTTTCATGATCAGGAATTTAAAAGGAAAATGTGAGCAGAAACAAGGAAGAACACTCTCGAGGGCAACAATTCCAGCGTCATGGACCAGATGAAGCTAACAGAGTGGCACCAATTTTCACATTATCCATGAAGACAGAATTTGTAATGTTCTTCAGAATTCTACTACAACTTAAATGCTTGCTTGTTGCACCAAACACACCCAACAGTTTCTGATACTAACAGAAGAGGGTGTCTATCCTCTGTGCTTCACAAAAATCAGCAAAACAGTGAGGGATCATCTAAACTGTCTTATTTCTTTATGATGTAGTTTTCATGAAAAAGAAAAGTTTAAAGGCAGAAGGTAATAAGCATACCATATAGGCAGAAATATCTTGCCTATTTTTGCATTGTCTAGCTTTTTTTTAATGCAAGACTTAAGTAGGTCAAATTAGTATTAAAATATCTTATTTGTAATGATGATTTTCTTAATAACTTCCAAGATTACTTTAATCACTTTGACATCCTCTATATTAGACTTCAGACTTCTTGCATTTGTAATATTTATCTGTTTTTTGCACTTAGGCAGACCTTCTTATTAAGGAGAAAGCTTCAGTTTGACTTCTTCTACCTTCCTACTACCCCCCCAACCACCACCACCTTTAACATTTAGATTATCTACATTGTAAAATAAAAATTCAAATTACTGTCACAAAATCTAATGGGAACATGTCGTTTAAATTCACTGAAAAACTAAGGTCATACCACTCAGCCAATAAAGGTTTAAGGTAGGAACATTAAAAGAAATAAACCAGAATGAAAATGGGCGGTAAAACATTCTGAATGGAAACATAGGCTGTTTTCTTTTTTTCTTACTTAGAAGATACAGGTCGCAGCAAGGCACATGCAAAAGGTGCTCAGCATGGAAATAACTCCAGGGACATACTACTGGCTTCAACAGAAGGAAATTACTGTAATGCTGAATGGGAAAACAAACTCCTCAATACATAAGAGCTGCCTTTATATCCCAACTTCCCTTTGGGCTAAGAAGATTAATTAAAACAATAACATCATAGAAAAGGAAAATGGAATAAAAGGAAAAAGACTGCCCTTCCACTAAGGCAACAGTCCCTCTAAGTGGCTCAGGCAAGGACAACGCCTCGTTACAAATTTTCCTTGTAGAAATGCTGATTCTGCACTCCAAGCCAAGTGATGCCCATCAATACCGGTGAATCCACAAAACATTCCGTCTGTGTCCACTTGCTCCGGTCTATGCACTAGCACTCTCCTAAGCACTGTACTTCTGGAGCATCACTTCTGCAGCAGTCTGGAAGATCACCAGCTACTGCCCCGTCACTTCTGGTCTAAGCCCAAGCATCCCCAAACCCCTCAAAGTCAGGCAATCAAGCACTGCATTTGATATTCTTGTTTTAATAACAGTGAGGAGGGCGTGGGATTTCCCCAGGTAGTACCCTAATTCAGAGCTGTCAGTTCTCCACCACCACTTACTCACAGCAGAGGGTAACGTCATGTTGCTTGTAAATGATGAAAGATTGCCTAATCCTTCCCTAGTTTGCTCACATACATCTACAGAATGCAACCTATGGGTGACAAGTGCAAAGGAGCAAAATGTTTTAAAGTTATAGTTCATCCTGCAGGAAATGGAGCTCCACCTGCCTGTCTTGGGGGCTAAAGGAATATGTTCAAGAGTACAGAAATAAATCAGAATTATTAACATCCCGGTAGAAATCAGGTTCAACAGAAATAATAGGTTTGGTCTTTCCTTACCTTAGAAACAACAACAATACTGTTACGTACCTTTCCAAAACAGTTACAGTGCTTCCTTTACAACCAAACCTAAGGGCTCATTCCACTTTAAACATACTTTATTAATGAGTTATTCCACTGAACAACGTGATAGTATCTACTTCTTCCTGTACTTTCAAAGGAAGAGCTATCAAGCTATTTTGCAAAGCAACCTCAGTCAATATATTTCCAAAGGTTTCTTAATGTGTCATGTCAGGCAATAAATATCTCTTTTTATCTCCACTAAGTCAGAAAAGAAGCGGAATATTTCAAGGAGACTGTTTGAAATTTGCAAACTTTGAAAAATAAATGACAACACATAAATTGTACCTAAATAGAAGAATACAGATGTGCAGATACAACAGATTGTTGCCAGGAAATAACACTAAAAAATGCCAAATTTTTATTTCCTGGAAAAAAATTAAAGCTTGCCCAGTTCCTAATTATTTTGGGTCATTTTTAGGTGGAAAACATTTTGTCTTATGTGGTGGACTGTAAACAAATATAAGGAGTGGAATTTTTCATGTGACTATCCATTTTCCTATTCACAAAACAAGTTGCAGAGACATTAGCAAACCAAGAACACTATTAAAAAATATAATAATCTTACAATAGCTGGGGTACATCTGTGTAATGTAACAGCCAAATTGATGGAGTATTGTATTTTTCACACAGACTGCATGGTCTTGTACAATAGTGAATTCTTTAGATACTCTGATGAATGCACCAATGTAGCTGAGGAATTGACCAAAATAATTTAAAAGGGGAGAGGTGGGAAAGGGAGGAGCATATTCATTCAAGCTTAAAAATAAATTTCTCTTGAGCCATATTTACTTCCCACATTAATTTTTTTGCGTCACATTATAATCAACCCTCGAAAAGCATATATTAATTATGAATGCAAGAAGGCTGATAAATTTCAAGTATTAAGTTTAACAAGAATATGTGAACAATGTAAACTACCAAACCAGTGCATCTAAGGCAGGATAAAGCTAAACCTGCCAACCAGCTTCCATACATTCCTACTTTTATCCCTATCAGGATTTCATGTTACGCTTTTGGCTTCAGCAGGAGTTAAGAGGGTTTGTTGGTTTGTCCATAATAGCTGAGCTGAACTATAAATTTAAAAATGGACCATTACTTCTTCAGCTTTCCAGTAATGACCCACATGTTAATCATCATCACCACCATCTACAGATAAAAGCCTTTCAAATACACCAGAATTAAAATATGCCAAATTTAAAAACTATGTGGGTTGTTTATTCTGGTTTTTAATGTGGCCAAGCTTTATTGTTCTGTTTCAGTGCATCACTGGCTGCCTAATTTCATTACTATGGCTTTCAGCCACAGCACCACCAAATAAAGCCATCACATTTCTTGAAAACACACTTCATAGTTTATAGTTAATCGACTATGGAAAAATTCTTTAGTCCTCTTGATTTTGCAAAGCTCATCTTCAGATTTCTCTCCTGTAGTACCCAGCACCTTGTTTGCTTTTAAACCATTAGTTTGTGTCCTGCAGCCTGCAGGTAAGTTACAGGCTGGGAATGGTCAGAGAAGCCTGGTTTTATTCAGATTATATCACAAGTAGTCTCAAAAACTATACAGTTTTTCATTAGAAAGTTTGCATGCTGGTTTAAGAAATCAGTAGGACTAATTAAAATCAATATTTTACTGATCCTTCCCCATGGATCTCCTATTCTTATTCAAGCATTCACGTCTCATTGTCAATGCTGTTTTTCTGCTGCAGTTACAGGCTACATTGGATGGATCTGCACTGATCCCTCAGACAAATTCACAACCTGTTTCCACTAACAGAAGTAACGCATGTCTTTGTGAGACAGACATGCAGCAAAAATTAAATACTGACAGGAATCTAAATAGCTGCACTTAATCTTTAAATATTACTGTTTATTAAGTGGTGAAGAGGGTGCCCTGAACTCCAAGCCAAAAATATCCACACGTAGTCTTATCAGTATAGGACCAGGAAAATATAACCGCATCACGCAGTATCTCACGTAAACTAGTTAGATCTACCTCAGCTGATTCAATTTGGTGCATTGCAACTGAAACCAGACATATAGCTTCCAGAGGACAGAATCACAGCATGGAGTAGGGTAGGAGGCAGCATCTCATATCAGGGCAGAGGGACACTGCTTAGCTGTCGGGCAGTTGTGCTGCACACAGCTGAAATACAACTAAGTCTTAGGACATTACATTAAAATGAAAGTAGCTCATTAACTAGTTATCTTAGTTTACAAAGGCTGGATATCCAGACTTGGGAATTCAAATCGCAGAAGAGGTAAACATGAAAGTTCTTTCTGGAATTCCTACTCCTCAGCTTCTGAAAATAGTAGCTTAGTTTATAGTATGGGAAGACTTTTCAGACAGGAGTGAGTGAATAACTATGTCAAGAAAGAAAAAAGGGATAAATGAGAAACTGCTAGTAACAGAAAACACTAGCCACCAGAACTGAAGTTGCAAGGGTAACAGACAAATGCACAGAGTCACACTGAGCTGGCTAGTGTAAAGAAACTAAAAAATGGGGGTGAGGGTGGGGTTGGGGAAGGCTCTTCAACTGAATATTTCTGTATGACAAACATCAAAAAAAGAAGAGACTTTTTCTGCCTATTAGGCATAGGATAAATAAGTCATTTGCTTCACATTTCAATAGGATCAAGATGATGCTCTTGGGAAGAAAAGCAGGTGAAGTAATAGAAATGCAGAACAAACAGAAAAGGATATTATAACAACTGAAGGATGAAAAAAAAAATGCAGAGTATGATAAACCCCAGAATCTAGGCATAAAATTACAGATCCAGGAGCGAGGGTTTTTAACAAATGATCAAAATCAGGAATAGTTTCATGTGTAGAGACTAACAATGTAAGCACTTGTATTTGGGTGGGAAGAGGGAGAGGAGAGTAATCTGGACCATTTATATATTGCTGTTCAACTGATTGCTTTAGTGTGTCAGAATAGCTTTTCATTTCTCAAAGAAAAAGATGTAGGTTTCCATCCTATCAAGCAGAACTTAACTCTGACAAATGGTGCGCCAAGTACTGTGTATTTATACTAATACTGTCACTGGGTTCTAACATCACAAAATAATTTTACATTGTCAGTTGAGATCTTATCTTGCATAAGCTAATTAAACTGAAACAAAAGGTAAACTGGCTAGAGTAGATGTTGGTAAACATTTATAGCTGTACTCAAAATATTGATTGCCAGTTTTAGCAGGAAGTTGGATATCACATTATCAAGTCAGGCTGTTCTGTAAACTGCAAGTAAACCTGAGGTATAATGGGGTTAGGGTTTTTTTTTTTATTCTTTGCGGACTTTCATTTCATTTCTTTTTTTCTAAATAAGGTTAAGCACCAGGCAAAACCAGGTGTTTCTGATATCAAAGCAGGACACATTTTTATGCCAGTCAACTTTCATCCTAGGAGGTCATTTCTATAAAAAAAAAAAAAAAAAAAAAGAAAAGCAGAAGGAAAACAGGAGGGTATGAAGTCATCAGCCAAAATTGTATTTGAGGACAATACTAAGGTTCTCCAAATTATTCAGTTTCTCAGAGCTTTTTTTTCTTATTTTCCGATTTGAGTAAAATAAAATAGATGTGAACTGGTGTTCTCAGTGCTGCTGCCCTCCACCACACCAAATGAAATATACTTAAATAACAGAAAGAACGTATATTCACATGAAATTTTACAGGCATAAGCTATTTTTGACTCAGATGGTTGATCCAGTGGTAGATAAAATAAACAGTATTTTTTCCAGTCACATCAAGAAGGTAGTTTTAGTAGCTGTTATACACTTGGCATTAAGTATTTTATACAAGATCTGTAAAAGATTTTAATACTGTAGATTTCAAATTTCAATGTAGATGGATAACATAAGCAGCCATGGGCTTCTCTTTTGTCTTAAACATAAGTTGTCACCTAAAGTTCATGAAAAATGTGACATCTGCACATTGATGTTCAACTGTGTACTTCATAGACGGTTTTTTTTACTGAAAAAATACATACACTCATGGGTTTTCTACTCAAATATGAGACGTTGACTACTGTATATTTTTATTATAAAAAATTAAAGATTTTAAAGCTAAAAAAAGAATTACCTTGACTTGAATGAAATAACAAATTAGACTGACTGGGCTGCACATCTCAAGCAAGCTTTCCCTCCCCCCAGACTGAATAAGCAGTGGTGACAGTTTTGCTACAGTGGCATTCATAACTGGCTTCAGGCACTAAGCTTTTTGATCACTGCAGCTGATATGATAGATTTAACCTGAGATATGATAAGTTAAAACAAACAGGGTGTGATGGAGCTGACAAAATGGGCATCTGGAAAAAACACTAAGATCATGATAAAAAAGGATATTATCTAATACAAACCTTCAAAAAGACTGATTTTTTCTTAAAAAAATATGTATTGTCAGATTTTAGCTTCACTAGCTAAGCTAATTTACTGATATTGAAACAGAATTTCAATATTTATAATTAGATTTAGCTATGACTGTCACTCTTTGAATCCAGCCATTCCTACCAATGATTCCTTTGTAGAGTATGTAACAAAGTCACAAGTACATTATCCAAATAGTCAGAATTGCTTGGAAATTCCCATAACAGATGAGGTCTTAACTCTGCTTCCTCCCAAGTCAGTGCAGAGTCTTTCTAAATAGAACTAGGAAAAGAAGTGGTGATTGTTCATTGTTACCAGCTATGTCAATGTTGCTGACATAGTAAAAGTTTCTATTGCATCAATTGGCATAGGCAGGGGAATTGCCAAAGAATCCTGTTACGTGGCTCTACAAATTATGAAGGAATGATTATTTGTCAGTGCAAGAAGCTGAATATCAACGTGGGCACATCGGCTGTGTTTGGGCTCTACCCACACGGCGTGTTGACAACTACTGGATTTTGCATATCTGAATTTGTATTTCACCAGGCTTCCATTAAGCTTCAAGTTTGTGTAGATGGCAGGCACTTCAGTCAAAAGGATCACAGGTTAGAAATAACCCACCATAATTTCCAGGTTTAGAGTATTCAGATGAGAACCACTTGGGAAGTCCTTTTTAGTGAAATTATCATTGCCATGCTCCTGGAGTTTCAGTGGTTTTGGTGGAAAAACTTTTCAAAAAGCATCATCTTTAGAAAACCATTGAAGTGGGACAATGTATATACTGCAGCATGGACAGATCAGGACCAGCTGATGCTTTTCAACTCCGTTTGCATATTCCTAACTCCAGGTGCATATTCCTAACTCCAGGTGCATATTCCTAACGCAGAGATCAGACATACTGTGCAAACTGTATTTGCGTGGTCAAGGGCATGAGACTTAAGCAGAAGAACTAAGTAAATAAATCAGTGAAAATAATATTCAGAGATATACAGTTACAATCACAGATATCTTTCCATTATTGCTTCTTTTATTCCAGTTGGCTATGTTGCTGATTAAATCAAGCTGCACATGAAAGGTCACTTATGAAGGATGCTACAGATGAACATTATCAGCCCAGAAACAGAATCTTAATAAGTTGCAAACACAATTTATTTTATATTAGAATTTAATCAGATTATCCTATTTCTAATACTGTATGCTAACAACTTGGACCCATAGTCCCATAATATTTCAGTCACTGTCATAACGCTACTTGATTTATATGATATTAAGCAGAAGTTGAAAGACAGAGACATTAGAGATGCAACTGTCTGTAATAAGAATTTTAAGAGAACTGAATCTTTTTTCAATTGCATCAGAATATTTCTATCAGATCTTTTACAGCTGAAGTCTTAGAGCTAAAATACAAATGGTAGATTCTTTAGTTGCTTGCTTCATCTGTTATAGTAAAGGAAGCAATAAAAAGAGCAAGCACATGGATAAACCCACTATCTTTCAATATTTGTCTGAATTTATTTGACATCACCTCTCTAATACTGGATTGAGTTTGGCCTTATGACCATTTAAGATGAAAGAGAAAAAGAGCTTCCCATCATGCAGCCACATGGGGGTCTCCAGAGCCATAGCTCCAGGCGCAGGAGGAGGGTCAGAATGGAGAGGGACTGGGCTTCAGCACAGAGAGCGAGCGGTGAAAGAAAAACTGCCAGAGGGTGAATTTCTGCAGAAGGAAACATGAAGAATCCTTTCACTTCTCAAACATTGGCACAGGGCAGTCAGCCATAATGCAGACATCGGATCTTACTTAAGATAGACAAGAGCCAATTTAAAAAAAATTGGAATTAATTCCCAAACCATGTGCCTTCTGTGCAAACCCTCTGACCCATATCACAACAGCAGAGTTTAATACCAACACAAGCACCCAGTAATTAGGGCAGGATCCACACTGGAAGGAAGAGCATCTGTCCTTCCAGCCAGATTAAAAGGGAAACAAGCACTGCTGGCCAGCGGTCATGGCTTAACCCCCGCTGGCAACTAAGCCCCACTCAGCCGCTCCCTCACTGCGTCCACAGGGGATGGGGAAGAGGATCAGAAGAGTGAAAGTGAGAAAACTCATGGGTTGAGATAGACAATTTAATAGGTAAAGCAAAAGCCACACATGCAAGCAAAGCTAAAGGCAGCTGTCACTTACTGCTTCCCATGGGCGGACAGGTGTTCGGCCATCCCCAGGAAAGCTGGGCTCTGTCACACGTAACAGTGACTTGGGAAGTCAAATGCCATAATGCCAAACATCCCCTTCCCCCCCGCCCTCTCCTCCTTCTTCTTCCCCCAACTTACGTACTCAGCATGACACCATATGTTACGGAATATCCCTTTGGCCAGTTCGGGTCAGCTGTCCTGGCCGTGTCGCCTCCCAATTTCTTGTGCCCCTCCAGCCCTCTGGCTGGCAGGGCCTGAGAAACTAAACAGCCCTTGACTTAGTATGAACATCACCCAGCAACAGCTAAACCCATCGGTGTGCTATCAACGTTGTTCTCACACCAAATCCAAAACACAGCACTGCACCAGCTACTAAGAAGAAAATTAACTCTATCCCAGCTGAAACCAGGATGCCAACGTCACACCTGAGCACCCACAGGTAACACACTGATGTCTACATGCTACACTACGGTCAAAGAGAGCAGATATACCCCTTGAGCTGGGTGTGCCAAGGACTTTTTCCAGATTTGCCAGCCATTCTTCCCAGTTTTACCTCACGTCCCACCCAGATCCCAAACTTGTACTGGCACTTGGCAGCTCACCCCTATGAGCTAGCTGGACACCATCAGAAGCACAAACACACCACAGCCCTGTTAATGTTTCCAGTGGGCTCCCTATGATTTTGAGCAACAGCAGTCACCAGCAGGAGAGGATTCATTGCCCAAACTCAGAGGAAAATATTCAAGAGGAGCCATGTCTGTATCCCTGGTAGGCACAGAGGTAGCAGGGGGTGCGTGTGCATGCATGTTGCAAAGAATCTCATCGACCTTCAGTGCAGATTAAACCACCCTCTACAAGATTCCTGCTGGCCAACATTGCTGCTTGCTGTGGTTAACACCAGCCAGCAGCTCAGCCCCACGCAGCGGCTTCCCCACTCCCCCCCGGTGGGCTGGGGGAGAGAATCAGAAGGGTAAAAGTGAGAAAACTCGTGGGCTGGCTCAGATTACCACAGTTTAATAGTAAAAATAAATACTAATAAATGGTAATGAAAAGGCAAATAACAAAAAGAGAGAGAGAAGTAAACCCCAAGAAAAACAAGTGATGCAAATGAAAACCAGTTGCTCACCACCAACCAACCGATGCCCAGCCAGTTCCCAAGCAGCAGCCCCCAGCCAGCTTTACTCCCAGTTTATTCTCTAAGCATGACACTGTATGGTGTGGGATATCCCTTTGGCCAGTTTGGGTCGGCTGCCCCAGCTGTGTCCCCTCCAGCTTCTTGTGCCCCCAGCCTCCTCACAGGCAGGGCAGCATGAGAAGATGAGAAGTCCTTGACTTAGTGTAAGTGCTCTTCAGCGACAATTAAAACATCAGTGTGTTATGAACATTACTCTCATCCTACATCCAAAGCATAGTACTATATCAACTACCAGGAAGAAAATTAACTCTCTCCCAGCCAAAACCCGGACACCACTATAGTTTGCAAATGAATTGTAGGATTGTATTCATGTTAATCACACAATTGCCAATATTAAAGACACCGGATTTTTATTTTTTTTTAATTATAAGAAATACTATATTATTCTTACTTTTCAACAACTCATCTTCCTCACTGGCCTTAACCACCTATAGAGGTCTGCAGTGTGACTCCCACATCTCACATGGAAATATTACTACCATGTGCAGCTTCAGCAGAGAGAAGATTTAGGTTTTGTTTTGGCTGAGGGTACTTATCTACTTCAGTGGTAACAAACAGCCTGCTCAGGCCTGAGCCATGGGATAATGGCACAATTCTTCATTGTAAAATGCTCTGGTTGCAAATGAGAGGGGAAAATACAGATTAATTATCCAATTAATAACACAGAACAACTCTGGCAAGTGAGATTTGTGCACAAGTTGCGGTGCGTAAGTGAAGAACCCAGCGTTGTTGGCACTTCGGTACCTGAACACCCCAGAGCATCTGCCAGGACAAGAGCATCTCTCCATGTCTTAACTGTTTGTCACAAACCATCTATAAAATAAGGTGACCCAGGATAATGAAGCCAGAGAAGGAATTTAGACATCCCTTATATTGACTGATGAAGATAAGATGTTATTGAAATGGCCTAACAAATATTTGACACATAGCCATCCGCTTCAGTGGTGTCCTCAGCTGACTTCTACCTAACACACATGACTCCAGGTGTTATGATTTACTCATATTTGGTCCTAACTCAAAAGGCATTAAAATAAAACCTTCGGGGGCGGGGGGGGGGAGCAGAAAGGAAAACCATAACACTAAAAATTACACCTAATTACACCTATAGTCATGGTAACTTTTTTCCCAGCACCAAGGCGACAAACATTTCTGCTTTCCTTTTCCCTTTCCCTGACTCAAGGGTCAGTTCATTAATTTCACAATACCTTTAATTCAACATGCCTTTAAAAGCAAGCTCATTTCTCCCTACCAATGCTACGTGCTTTTACTGCACAATCATATGGCTGAATTTCAGCTCTGGGAAACGTAAAGCTGTTTGTTCCCTCAAGCCACCATATGGCTGTGGTAGTGTAAACACTTCCCTGTCACATCTGTCTCCACATAGGTAGCTACCCCAGATTAAAAAAAGTATGTTGAGCTTTTCAGTTAAGGGTATTCCTTCCCCGTGTTTGCTGGTGAATGCTAAAATTTGTGTTTCCCCACGTGGGATGTTGTTACACCATATCTCAACACCTCTTCCTTCCAGTTCTCGTTTTCATCCCTAGACCTCAAAGCATCTAGAAGAAACATAATCACTGACATTTTCCCCCTCTTCTATTCACCAGAAAAGCCGTCACCCAGGCAGGAATGTGACCCATTAAACAGTTTGAAGGATGCCGTACCTACGTTTCAACAGAGAAAAGGGAGCAGGGGATTTTCCAGCTGCCCCTTTCATCACACTGTATGGATTCAGTGAGGATCTGGCAGATAAATTTGGTAAAAGTGGCTCTGGCCTCACAACCCCATCCATCAGCACAGACCTTTTCACCTCGGTGGAGCTTCATCGACTGCAGAGAAATTTCACGAAGGCAGCATGTTATAAAAACATGGGTATTATTAAAAGTGGATTTGCCTGAGGGTAAGCACATATTTCATGACAACACAGCACTATTTAAAGACCATTTTTTTCCCTTTACTCTCTTTCAGAAAAAGGGTATTATTTGTTTTATAATGTAGCTTAAAATCTCTTTAAAATCCATAACATACTATAGAAGCTGATATGCTTACGACAGATTGCTTCTTCAGATTAATTTCTGGTTTATTCTTTAAGTGGAGCACAGCGGCAAGCTTCATGCAAAAGTGAGTTAAAAGTAGACGCTTTTAAAATGAGGATTATTGTCTTGCACAGCTCTGACGGAACTGTAGATCCACTTTCTAATTATGAATAGGTGGGTTTTTTTAAAAAAAAAACCACAAACAGACAAAAACCACTGCAACATATCAGGAGCATTTATGAATGATATATACTATATGTAGTTACATAGGTGAGTGACATCCATCCTTTCCAAACCAAAGCAACAGAAGCAATTATGTCACAGGGTTTGGGCTTATATTCATGTCTTGAATGTTTTTTTTTAATGAAGGCTAGTTTCAAGCCATATTCAGTTAGACATTTTAAAATAGAAGAGTAAAATGTCCATATCACAGTTTATTAACTGTGTTTAAAAAGACCATTTATCCCTCCTGAAAAACATATTTTAAAAATTGGAACAGAGATCTCTGCCTTTAACCCTCAGTGAATTTTTGCTGTTAAATATCATAAGCATCCTGAAACAGTCTAAGGAGAAATGCTGGCAGTGATATTAGAATTTCCTACAGTACATAATAACTTTATTTACCCAAGATGCCAAATGCTGAGAAGATGGACTTCAGGACAACTTTAGAAACTTAAGTGCGTCCATGTCCAAAGTAACTGTTTCTAAAGATTTCTTTATTTTGATGATCAAGTGCTTGTTATTTTTATTAATCTTGTTATTAATAACATTATAAATCTTTATCAAGGCTTACTAGTGCATCAATAAGATATTCTTAATCTTTATTATTAATTTTAAAGGGATGAATGAAGTCTCTAACAAGCTGCATGGATGAAGAGAAGCTCCCTGAAAAGTCCTTCTCTGAAAAGGTCATTCTTATCAGCAACTCTTCTATATACTTAAAACTGATTGTGGCATTCGGCAAGTTTCATTTTTCATCTAAATTATTCAACACCTGTAGGAAGCCATTCTGAAAGCTTTTTTCACAGCATGAGATGAAACCTAAGTGGTACATGGACGAATATTTGAAATGGCAAAGTTACTAGGCATCTGAGCATCCAGTCAAAATTAGCGCCAGAAAGAAAAACAGCTGGCTAAACTCAAGAAAAAGTCAAGGAAAGCAGGCTTAGTTAGAAGACAAATAGACTTGGAGAAATGTATCAACTGTAGTATTTTCAAGGGCACCTCTCCTTGCACTGAGAAATCACTTTGCAGAGTTTTGGCCCATTCGCTGTTATTTGATGCGGATGCACAGGGGCGCACAGCCTGTCGGACACTGACCCGCTGCCTTGGCCCCGCAGTGTCGCTGCTGTACTTCCTCACCGCCAGCAGTAAGGTCATGCAGCCAGAAGAGTTTCAAAGGTAACTCGGCAGCCCACGTATCTCTGCAAGCCAAAGTTCAACCTGCTGTTCAGTATTCCCTAAGGAATGGCTCCCCTCTGCCCAAAAGCTGATTTCTCTTTGCACAGCTCTGGTTTCTGAAGGCAGCTATGGTCTAGCTAGGGAAACATGTCACAGAATGTGCTAAGTGCCATGGAAGCAAGTGGCAATGCCCTAACAGCAGTTCTGTCCAGAGCATGGAAGCTGTTTCAGGGAAAAAAAATACCAGCAGGGAAGCAGACCATCAGAAACTGAGACTGCCGAACCCCCGCGTGGGGGTAACCCCCCCAGACCCTGTGTCAAGCAGCACGCATGCTCTGCAAGTCATGCCAGTTTCTCTCGGGCAGCGATGCTACACAGCGTCACGTCGAGCAAGTCCCATCAATTAGAAAGGACAAAGAATGAGACCAAGCAGATTTGTCACGTCATTTGCGGCATTCCTTGGAGGCTCTCACACATGCCAGTGGAGGATGAACACATGAGAGGAGAAATATTTCCTAACTGCTTAGTGGGGAATTTGGCTCAAAATGAAAGTTTCCTTAAAAAGTATGGCTCACGTAACTAAAGAAGAGGAATAGAAATACTTCTGTAATAGAATGTTTCTTACTGAAATTATGTACACATAGCATTTTTAACAAGTGTGAACTCAAATATCGTCTTAGGTATTTGCCATAATAAAACAAAATTAAATTGCTCTTAATGGCAGAAGCAATAATCTGAAAAAAATGGATAGGATACTTTTGCCAATAAAAACATATATATAATATTCATTATTAATAGTTCAGTTTCCTTTACATTTTTAATTAAAGCAATATCACACACAAAAAAAAAACCAAACCCAAACCAAAACACGCTGCCACAAGTGACAGGTTCACACAAATAGAAAAAAAATAAAAATAATCAAACTCTGTGGCAGCTTATGTTGTGTTATCTCAACAACAGGGAAAAATGATATACCTAGACATATTAAATCTTGAAATCTCACTAAGCAAGTACAAGAGATTTCTACAGCATTTTAATGTTGCTGTCATATTTGCATTGACTTCCTTTTTAAGTTCCTACAAGAAAACACAAAGATAAAAGATCAACTGGTGTTCTTGTGCAAATCACTCTAGTACAGATAAGTGAGGATTATCAGACCTACATTTGGCTTTGCAGGAAATAATAGTACTTTTTTAAATACCTGTTTACTTGTAAAAGGCAGGACTGCAAGTATTCTAGTCAGACTTTTAATGAGTTAACCGATAAAAATATACCACAATAAAATGCAACACTAACAAAATTAATTTCAATTTATAACTGTCTAAAAAAAAAAATCCCCAAATTTGGTTTTATATCCTAAACCATAGGTATTGTGGTTTAAAAAAAATGAGGGGCGGGGGTGGGGGGAGGGAAAGTCATGTTGCCTGAATGAATAATAAACTTTCCTAAGAATATTAATGTTCTGCTTTTACTCTTATCTGCTGACATCTATAAACCATTCCTATACTCCATAATTCAGCTGTGAGCTTCTGCATTAAAAATAGAGAGATCATGGAATGATTTAACCTCCCAGAAGTGATAAAAAAAAAGTCACTTTTTAATTAAAAAAATATAACTTTATAACCTCCAAATATTTGGATTTTACTTCACCTATCATCTTGAGTTCTGTCCCAAGGATATTTTCCTTTACCATTTTTGCTTATAATATTTTTTGCAATATACATTACCAGTAAATAATTAACTGGAACAAAAATATGCAAAGTATTAGCAAATTTTCAAGTGTAAAATTAGAAATAATTTTACTTTCCTCAACGTAAGAGGTGCCGTCTGGAATTAATTCTGTATTTTATTTTCTTAAAAAAAATAAAGTTATAAATAGTCATTATAAATAGATGTTTTAAAGGACAAAAGACAAATCATTAAATAGGCAAATATTTTAATTCATTCAGGTAACTGACTAAATTTGACAGGTTTAACTCATTAAAAAAATAATTTGCACTTAACATTCAGCTTTGGAAAAGGAAAAGAACAAGGATTTTTTCTTCGTTTTTAAATTAATCTTACAGCCTTTAATTTAGAAGACTGCTTTAAAAAGGTTGTGGTGTTTGTTGAATGTCTTAAATGTTGCATGCATTAAACACACATACAAGTACTTCTATATTTCAGTTCTGATGGAGATTGGAGCTATGGGAGGCAAAATATTCCAGAGGAGGACAGCTTGAGGTGTTTATGGCACTGCTGGAGCAGAAGTTACCAAGAGGCTTATTGGAAGTCCCACCCTGGTAAGATTTCTTATAAAACTGTGGAGGCTAAAGACTGTCAAGTACTGCAAAAGTTTTGCCACAGTCTTAGCTTCTTCCAAAACAGGTGACACATCTGTGTATTTTAAGGGTGTTTTGGTACTTTATCAGGGGTGTTGGTGATGCTCAATAGCAAAAACCGCAAAGGATCCAAGTGTTTTTGCCAGGTCCAAACCACATTCAACAAGTCACCACAAATTTTGCTGCTGGTTCAACGCCTTACTGGATCAAGTCCCTCAGAGTAGTTCATTGCAAGGAAATAAATGAAACAAGAAAAAAAAAAAAACCAAAACCAAAAAACAAACACCACTAAAACCTACTCTGTTTCCTGTGACTTTCCTGCTCTACTAACTGCCCTGCTTCTCCCCAAGTCCAGCCCCTAACAAGGCACAGGAGTGATTGCACCACCTCTTACTTTTCTTATTTGCTATGCCCCGAATTTGCTCCTCTGTGATCAGCAGTCACTGAGCTATCCTTGCTACCTGCACAGCTTTCTGAACAGGAGTACATCACTTGGAACAGTCCAGCAATAAGACAGAAGAAGGGACGTTGTGTCCATCTTTACCCCAGCCCTTGTGTGACCACACTGCACTTTCTTGTCCCCCGTGCTTTTTCAGCCCAATTGTTGCCAGTAGCTCTGGCTTTGCTGTTCTCTTTAGTGACAAGGACACAAGTGTGTCCCCTACTTAAATCACTGCTTCCCAGTTCCACTGAAGTCATTAGATCCAGGTTTCAGAGCTATATTTCTGTCCAGACCACACAGGTTCTCCAAAACTGACACTCAGCTGACAGCACTGCTGCACCACCTTGGCTCAAGACAGATCTACTGAGACACCTCCCCTGAAAATTTACTGCTGCAACAGCTGGTTGTTCCTTACTTATTCTTTTCAACGACTCTCTTGCCAAGTGACTTAAACCAGCTGTAACCCCCCCCCCTGCAGTGAATATGCTCTGGGCAGTAGCTTACTCACCGGTTGCTCCATTGCCTCACAGATCTAACCACAACTACAAGGACAGCAGCCTGCAAGCACCAAGGCTGAGCCCAACACCATTAACATGTACTCCCTAAGTGACTCTACAGTAAAAAAAAACCCAAAACCAACCACAGAATAAAACAAAAATCTATACATCTCTACCCATGTGGCCAGAAGGCTAATGAGCATCACTACAAGGCAAAGCAAGAGAGGCGAGTCAAGCAGCCAACACAGGGAAAATATTAATTAACCATCTTTATTATTGAAATATTTATACTCAGAGTATAATTAAAAAAAAAGAGAAAAATGTCATCTCTTAGCAAAGAATTTCCCTGTCATCTCAGGTATAACTCAACATGAATTATCAAAACTTTAAAGCAACCTGCAGTGAGGTAGGACTCTACAGTAAAAGACTGAGGATGCTAACACACCTAGCTTGCAATTCCCATGCTTTATGGGAGTTTATTCTGCTTCACTACAGGCTTAGACACAACTTTACATTGCAGATTACATCTTGGCCCTATTTGGAATAAGGTGTAATCGGCAGTAGGAGTATTTGGAAGCAAATGCTTCATTTAAATGCTTTTCTAAATTTCAGCACACCACGACCACTGGAACAAAGAGCAGTACTACAGTGCACATGGTTCTAGTTACTTAACGCATACAAGCAATGACTGCAACAGTCTGGTTCATTCCTGGCAGGTAATAGAGGCTGCCATTCTACACAATCATTACAGTAGTATCCAAACACCTTGTTATAAATGTGATGAAGAGGTATTTTGGATGAACTATTCCTCAAGGTCATGAATGAAATGACCCAGTATTTTTAAAAGGAGCCCCAAATCTACCTTACCCTCTTCATTATTCTTGTAACAAGTCAGGACAATCTTTCCAGTGCTCAGATAGTGTCCTAGGAGCCCCATTAGCATAATGAGTCTGCAAGGCACTGGGCAGTGTTATACCGAACAGGCACAGTCCCTTTGGGTGAGTGGAGCAGAGCTTTACTGAGAGAGGGGAGGAAAGCCCAGCTTACCATCATAGCCTCTGAAAGAGCCTGTCTCTCCTAGTAGACATGCCAGCTGCAGGACGGCACAATTAGATATCAAAGAGAAGACTTAGAAATTGCTCTTTTGCCTCCAGTTCTCGCCAGCAAGTAAAATGATGGAAGATGCTGGCGGCTCGAACTGTGGTATTTTCTTTTCCTTTGTTCTATCAAATGCCAGTTGTAATCTATTCAGCTAGTGTTATTTTAGGATAATTTTTCTCTGACATTTTCAGTGAGAGATATGACTTTATTTGCAGTTATTGCAGATTGTTATGATCGTAAAATATCATTTTAGGTTAATCTCTCCTTTGACGTGTTTATGAAAAAGTAGGATGCTCATATTCCCCCTTTCCTCTCAATGCCACCCTCAAAGAATCACAAAAGGCAAAGGCATGAACTACAAGCACAATTTATAGTTTCCTTCATTTAAAGTGATAAAAGGTAAGGAAATGCCGAATTTCCAAGCCCTTTTAAATGCACTCCTATTTCTGCATTGAGACAGAACCGCCTCTTAGGGACATTGGCACATACCATTTATAGGTATAATCTGAAAGTCCCATACTTTTCTTTCATAAATTTTTAAACATCAAATGGTACACTGCAGCAAAAATGATGTTATGGGTTGTTTCCTGTATATAAAAGCAATTTGTGGATAATATTAATTGCATTACTTTATTCCATAACAGATAACTTGATCTCACTAATTTAAATACCTATGCACAACTGCATGGAAGAATTAAAGATACCCTGGGAGTTTAATGTTGGCACCTCTAGCCTTTTTGGACATTCTGCTACAGTTATTACTTTATTCATTATTTCCTACATATTTTTTTTAAGTAGTGATGTTGACCTTTAAATATTAAAACTTTAAAATGTTAAGACCCCCCTCTCCATACACAATTAGAGAACGCTGATGTATACAAACTAAAGTTCTTGGGAATAAAAAATATGCCAACCTCAGAAACATCTGTCCTGTTCACTGAATAAAACCAAGTCATCTGGGATGAGGTAGAAATAGATAAACTCAGGGTACAGAGTCAAAATCACAACAATAATATTAAATACTTAGATCTGAAAAGAATACTGTCTTTCTCAAAGTGTTTTCTGGAATGTAAACTTATATTTTCTCTGCTTTCTTTCTCTAAAAATATTTCCCATTATTCTTGGACTAAGAGAATATTGACAGAATAATATCAGAAGGAGAATAATGTTTCAAAGTTATTTGAATCTGTGCATTAATAAAAATAGATTTTTTCAAAGTGCTTTAATATCAGACATATCAAGATAAGGAAGGAATTAAGAAATTCTGTCTCTTTCACTCTGTCCTAGTTTAACCACAGAAATTAAGCATTTAATTTACCCCTTGGAAAACTACAAAAAAGTATTAAAAGCTGCTGTTACTATTTTACCGTTGGTACACTGAAGCAGAAGAGGTTAAAGCTTATGCCACATTGCCCAAGACACATCCATTTAGGAAGCACTTACTGCCACATACAACAAAGATATTCACATCATCACAGGAATCCCACCTGAGAAACACCTAGTATGTAAACCTGTGGTCTGTTAGTGGCTACAGTGCCAAGTATTTGCCCAAATAAATCAAAGACTACCATCGGACTTCACACCTTGAACAGTATTTTGGGAGATAAGGCTGAAGATCACAAGGACTCACAAGTTTCATGTTTCCATTTCATCTGAGAAAAAAACTCCATAAGCCTTGAAGATGTGTAACCTGATGCCTTCAAAACCGTTCCATCCAGCGCTATAAAACCATTTTAACAAGAGAAATATCCCAAACCTTCCACCCCTCTTGGAAAAGTATTTTCTATCAGTTAGGCCATAAAACAGATACTTTCTTACTTGCTCTTTCTTCAGCCTCACAGATCTTGTATTGCTGAGAGCACATACATTCAACAAGAAGGATGGAGGGCATTTCTATCAGATGCCGGTCTACAGTCTGCGTGCCAAAGAAACACCACCAGAAGGAACAGCTGTAGAGTCAGTCGCACTCAGGCTACCCAGAAACCAGCATCCAAGCAAGCTGTGTGTTGCACAAGTACTGTCCCATCAGGCCAGAGCACAAGAGGCAGCTGTAACCTCTGATACTAGGCAGAGACAATTTGAATGCTGAGTGGATGCAGGTTTTATTCCAGTATTTTTATTAGCTTTTCAATCAGCAGATAAGAACATTTTTTATGTCAGTGATACTACGCTGAATTCAGGTTTGCATTCAGAGAGAAGTGGCTCCAGCTAGTTACAGCTCTGCTTTCAGGGAGAAAAGAGTTGGAGTGAAACCGTCCTTACCTTGCACCTGCCTGCAAACCAACTGGCTCACCCCAAGTCAGAGCCACAGCCAACACGTAAACTGAGGAACCTGGGCTTTGCATGAACAGACATGACTGACCTGCTCTAAGCCATTCAAGCGCGACTTCCCAGTAGCTCCAGCAGCAGATAAGATGGGCAGCCGCTAACTGGTGCGGCTCCTTGAGTCTCACATAACTCAAAAAGTCCACAGCCCTGACGCAAAACAATCCTGTCCCTGCCAAAAGAAGGTGCTTGTTTTGGTTTTCCTCCCTTTAACTAACTAAAAGACAAATCAGCAATTTACTTCCAGTTAATGACCCAGCTCTATGCATGCTTACAGCAGCTCTCTAGCAAATACCACTAATACAACAGCAGCTAGTGTAACCACATCACAAATAAGATGCTGAAGATGATGGCTAAGATCCAAAGTAGCAGCAGAGAAATGTGAATTCCCAAGCAGCACCAAAATACTGCTTTTCTGTTCACTCACGGAGCAGTCTGTGCTGTTGCCAGGGTAAATCAGAAGTTGCAAGGTGGCTCCAATCTACATCAGATGCCAGTGACCTCCAGAGGCTGGTGCAATCATTGGAGACAGGTGGGTACGAGGGTGTGAGCAGCCACACAAAGCTGGGTTTAGGAGCTCCTCATCACAGTAAGATTTTGAGACTTTAAAGCATGTCTGCTTGCCTGTCTCGCTGGCCTTTTGATAGCTTTATAATAAGATCCCATAGAAGCTCTTTGCAGTTATGGGATTAGTAGGGGCACTTTAAAGCTTTTATTAGGATTGAGATGGTTTGTACAATGCTGTGTATTTTTAGAATATTATTTGAGAATTTTCTCTACCCTACATGAAATCAGATATACCTGCATCATATTCACAGTAAGAATTTTAACTCTAAAATAAAGATTGAATTTTCATCCTGGCGAGCAATACACGAATCTCCTGTATTTTGGAAGGAGCAGGTGATTCCGTATCAATACCATGCTCCCTGTGACTCTCCTCCTTCCCATTTTAGCACTGCCATTTGCTTTAGGACTAATGACAGACTGAGTGGCCATTTTTCAGTGAAACTGCAGCCAAAGGCATGGTAACATCAGCGTACCAAAGCTGCCCTCTGCAAGTGTTACGCACAATCCCTATTCTTATATTTTCTTCTTCTTACAGAACAGCTTGTTACTCAAGTAATATTGTAAAATTCAGGGAGGAGATTTTTTTAAAAATGTTTTTCTGGCTTTTCATAAGATATACAACTTTCTTATGTTGTTACCCAATGATGCAAACACTCAAATGCAGTTTTCTTCTGGGGAAAAGGAAGGTGGATAGGTATTGTTGAGCAATTAGAGGGACCACTCCAACAGCTTCTGAAAAGCTCCAATTCCTTCATAGTATACTACTCTAGAAGATATGCTTAAGGAACATGTAGCCCCTGACATTGAAATCTTGCTCTGGGAAAGCTATATTGAAAAAAAAAACCAAAACACAACAACCCCCCCCCCCCCCCAACAAATAAACAAAATCCAAACCCCCATAACTTACTGGTATTTTGGTTCTACTTAACCATAAAACTTTTCCTTAAAAAAGCAAAGACAAAACCCAACACCCACCCCCACCCCCTCCGACCCCCAATAAATAAATAAATAAATAGAAATTATCTGTGGTGAGACTGTGGTTGACCTTTCTATTGGCATTTACAGAGCCTCAAGACTCATAACGCAGCTTTCTTCAATAGGTAGGTTCTGCTCACCTGAGGCAGGTAAATCAGACACTGACCCAACTAACAAGCACGCTAAGGACAGCAGGGTGTTTGCCTTGTTATCTAAATTAAAGTTGATTCTTTAAGTCCCCAAACACGTTAACATAAATCTAGCTAACTAGTTACTTGGGTTTCTTGACCAAAATTTTTGAAAAGCTTTCTCCTCTCCACATAACATTCTGGTATGCCTCCTCCCCGTATCCTCCCCGGCCCCAGACTGAAGCATCTCAGCATGGGAACACTGCTGTGTGTCTAACAAGAGCTGCGAGTTTCAGCTGGCTTGAAAAATAAATCCTAACATTTCAGAGTAGAGTACTGAAATTAGACCATCACTACTGAAACACCATCAAGAACAGTAAAAAAAAAATAAACTAGATTCTTCTGAAAATTGTCAAGACCAGGATGGAAGTACATACCGAGCGAAATTCTTCTCTTGCTAAGCTCAGTGATGAACCCTGCACTGCCTTTTCCTACAGCATGTACAAGACTTGCATATTTGATGCAATTCCATGAAAACATTAAGAACAGTAGTATTTGTGTTGATATAAACACAGGCAATAAAGTAATGGAAAATCAATATTACATTTTTACAAGAGTGGTCCAAGTAATCCAAATTTAAATTTCCTCAGAAGTTAAAAATATATATTAGATCTGACTAAAACCTCAACGCTTATGTTCAGGTAAGTAAGTTTGATGCTAGTTATAGGGGGTTTTAGTAGCATGTGTGTGTGAAAAAGATCTTCTTTAAAATGTTTTATCTTGTAAATGTTTTTAGTTTTGAGGCTATAGGCACAAACACACAGATGTAGGCATTTACAAAACAAAGTTGACAATTTTACACAAGACAATAAAATTACATCTCGTTAGAAGTATCGTAGACATTTGTCTAGAGTTTATTATATTCCGTGAGTGTGCTTAGGGTAGAAAATTTGCCTGAGAAAGATGCATAGGTGGAATTTCTGGGTTGGATGGAAATACACCTCCATTTCTGTATTAAATTATATAGATAAGCATCCACACTTCTGAAACAGCAGCTTTTTTGTAACTGCTTTACCCTCTGAAAACTTCCTTATAACTTTTTTCTCTATTAAATATAGTAAATCAGAAATATATTTCTTGCCAGCAGCTCTCCAGTTCTGAAGTTAAAAGCAAAGGCTGTGTTCAACATGGTCAGTATTTGAAAAGCTATTAAGATCCTATCCACTTACTTTATAAGAATGCAGTGTTGATATAAGGGCTTCATTTTTCACAGCCTTCCCCTAGCCCTCTTCCCTGGGACAAGAGATAACTGTCAAGATGAGGTACCAGGGAATAATTTCATGACTCAAAGTATGAAGATCCAAAAATAAACATCCAAAGATGTGGGTGCTTCCTAAATACTGTACCGTTTTTTAAAAACATACAGGAGAATAGGAAAGACAAGGAAGTAAACAGGTGGGGAGGTGGGGGCAGGGCAGGAGCAGAACCTGGCAAGATGCTGCAAAACAATAAAAGGCAGCAAATGATGCAAATTCCACTTGCTGTAACGTTGCAGCATGGCACAGTTGACTTTTCATCCTCTGAAAAACCTGAGTTAAACCCCAGTGAAGCGAGGTCAATCGATCTGAATTTCTACAGCATATAATCTTACAAGAGCTTATACTGTTGGGAAGCTGCTTATCGTAACTGTGAGCACCAGGATACACAACACAGTTAGGCATACACATCCTATTAAACACTATTAAATTTTAAAGACACAATTATTAGTGCCGGAAATCTTTAAGCCATGACTTGCTGTAGGCCAGAGTACAGAGGGACCTCTGGCAGCAGCACTGCTTATTTCAAACACGGGTCTTCTCTCCAGCATCCATTACTGTGGAGCGGAGGAACAGGGCACTGAGCTCAATGGATCATTGGTCTGATGCGAAGCAACTTGCTTCAGGTTCCTAGTATGGACATATTCAATGTCACAAAGAAAAAGAGCACACAAGAAAAATATTTTCTTAGAAGTGAACATGATGGAATAGTAGCTAAATACACACTATATATATATATACACACACACTCTATAAAATGGTATATAAATAAACTTTGATAGTTGTTGTGTAGTTCTGTGTAATGTAGAATTGTTGTGTAGTTCTGTGTAATGTAGGGAATCTACAGTATCAGCCTTTATCGTAAAGACTGAAAATTTCCTTCTGAAGTAATATAACAGCATCTGCTTATTGTACAACTTCAAAAGCGTGAAGATTTGACTAAGGTTTTGCTAAGCACAGACACAGGAGGTGGTAGCCAGCAAGCCAGGTATGCTTAGCCTTCTGTACAGCATCTGGAGAGATGGGGCCTCAGACACTCATTTAACTCTTAATGTTTATCCGTGCTTTTTCTTTACTATTAGAAATGCACATTTCAGAGCGTGGGCAAGGTATTCCATCTCTCTGATGGAGGTATTTCATACCTAAAAGGAACACCACAGTTATAAAATGTAGGTAACACAGAGTCGATAACCATCAAAATAAAATATTTTATTCTCTAGCCATGATAGAATTTCGGTTCTAACATGAGGTAGACCTCAGTCTACTTGTATTTCATTCTTTTTTTCCCCTAAATAATTACCTTTTAACCAAAATATATTTTTTTTTATTCCCCCTTGACTTATACATATATGCTTCCCCTGATGGGAAAGCATTATTGAGCTGTGAATCAACTGCAGCCAGTGGAAGCACTGAACTAAATAAGCAGGAAAAATACGAACCCTGATTTAGTTACACTCTAAATTCTAGGGTGTCTTCATGACCAGTACAATCCAATGAAAATACAAAACAAGTGGCAAAAAAATTTCTGCTTTAAGGAACCTTAACTCACACATGGCTGCAAGTTCCCTTTAAAATGAAATTGAAATAATATTCATTACTATAAATCTGAGAGACAATTTAGTAGGTAGAAGTCTACAGAAATTTGTTTTCTTAAACACAGGAAAATAGAAAACTATACAGCAATCTACACTGCACTGTTGCAACCACTGGCTTGCTGGGAGCAACTGTGAGAATGAATCCTTTAAAGGAGGTGGTGATGTTGCTTTGTTCCAGCAAGTCGTAAAAGGAGATGCATTCCTATGCTTCAGACGCTTGAGCAATCTCACTGAATGCTTATACAAGCTTAAAGTTAGAACATGCATAAAATACTCATCTTTCATCCAGGTTATATCTGGTTTCTATTATACCAGAGGTATTTTTAAGCTCCTTGTGCTAGAGCTGGACCACATCAGAAAGGCATTTAACTATTTTCACTTTTACCGTCAATATTTAACTATTGCTGTAACCATTGAATTTCTAATAAGTAAAATAACAATCAGCTCTAGCCATCAGGTACCAGCCACTAGAATCTCAAGTGCCAGAATCCACTCAAAGAGGCATACCTGTTTTTCAGCACCCTTGCTCTGATCTTCAGTTTTGAAACAATCTAATATTCACCAGACAGAAACAGCTGTTTTCTGTTACTATCGTACTTGCAGATACTGTGCTCTAGGTGAAGGGATCGCATTTCATTCTAAAACGCCTTGACCTTCATTAGTGCTTCAGGGAGCTTGAAAGCCAGATGGGATAACAAAAAGTCTGATTGACTAGTACATATTTTTCTAGCTTTCTGAAGCAACAGGGGAAATAACTGTCAGATTTAAGATTAATTTTGAATAAAATGCTTACAGGCAAATAGATATGATAATTGCATTAAAACATATACTGCTTGTTTTTGAAAGGGACGTGTAATCTTATAATTAATTCAATTTCTAGATCATACTTTAAGTTATGTTATTTTAATGAATCTATTGAAAGGAGTTTACAAATAACTGAGGCAGCAATTCAATAATGCAATTTATCAGTATTTCATTTTGATGTTAAAAAAACTAGTTGAAGCCTTAAAATAGCATTTTTAGACGTTCATAGACCAGTAAAATATCATATATATTATGATCGTGAAGTTTTTCACACCTACATAGCAAAGAAACTATCTGCTGTATTTTGTTACACTAAGTTTAAGGATCTTTGTGCTGTTTGTGTGTCACATAGATTTACCAAGAAAACTAGTTTTATACATACAGATAGCATTGTGCACCCTGTATAATTAAAGTAGTATCTCTGATGGCATTCCAATTCAGACCCCATTCTGATATCCCTTCTCTATTTATACAGCACATTGCTTGACATGTAATTAACTCAGTGGCATAAAAATGACCAATTTTTACCCTGGATTTGTATGGATATTAAGACAGATCTGGAAGTTTTAACAACAAATTAAAAGTCTTCCTCAACTTGATGAGGAAAAAGAGGAAGAGGACAATTTCCATGACTAGTAACATATCTCTCCAAACCCAAAAGCTAAAACACTTCCACTAGTATATATATGTGTATTTGTATATATATATATACACACACTTCCACATATATCATGAGAACCTATAACACATTTTGAACTGCTGGCAGGATCAAGAGACATATTTTTATCAAACTTATCCTTTCTACCTAGTGAATTTATATTTTTTATTAGGCAATTCTGTAAACATCATACATGCTATTCCAAATAGCCACTTTTCAGGGAAACTCAAGCACAATTTACATATGTAATTCTTTAAGGAGAATAATTGTATCTAGTTGGTGCTAACTTTTTGTACCAATGTTTCCAGGATGACAATCATCCTGCTGCTTGGAAAAAAATCCTGTCAGTTCAGCAGATGACCTGCCCTGAGCTCACGTAACACAAAGCTTTCTTGGGCTTTATAAAGAGAATATAGAAAGTTCCTGTGGCTACAATCCACACCCAAATAACTCTCTTTACAAACCCAAATGACTGTCTCTATTTTTTATTTTTTTTTTCTCTAAACCCTATTTGCAAATTGTTTTACACTTGGAAACAATTAGAAAAAACAATTACAAATTGTTTTACAGGAACCTTTTTGTATCACCATAGTCTGGCTAATGCTAACGACCCACTAAAGATTCCCTGCGTTAAAAGTCATAACCTCTTCAGAACTCTTGGCTGTATTTGATTAACAAAGATTTTGGAAGAAGCAGCATTTTTTTCTTGATGACTTTGGAAAGTCAAAACCAAACCACCCTCTGCTATTATTTTAAAGCCACATCAGTAAAAAGAAAGATATTTGCTAGTCAGATTAATTTAAAACTTTATGTTAAAACAGGATTCTTTAAAGGTGTTTTTTTCAAGCTTATATAATACATATTTTTTATACTAAGCTAACAAAGTTCTTGATACTCAGAAATATACATTAACTCATAGCTTTATTTAATAACCCTATCCATATTAATCTAATGCTCCGTACTTCTATGTGGCTGCAACAGCTTTTCGGGAATTGTTAACAAACAGTTTTAATATGCGCTCAGTATCTCAGTTTCAGATATTTTTGTGATATGCGCTAAATATTTCTGCTAAGAACTACAAGGAACAGTTCACATGGTAGTGCACAGAAGTCCAAGTTTTAATTTGGAATTCAAATTAACATCTTCCTTAAAGTTCTTTGGACTTCTAAAAGGACAGGTATGGCCTCTTGAGGCTGTTTAGGTCTCAGTCTATAGTTTTCCTTTAACAAATACAAAGATGTATTATCTGGGGTGGTATTAGAATGTAAAAATTGTTTGCAAAATTCATAATTTGTACTAAATTCACAATTTAGTCTTCATTTTACTTTGGTTCAGGCTAGAAGAAATTTAATGTAAAAAAGAATGTTTAAAAAAATGGCTAAAATGGTCTGATTTTTATGTGTATATGGGGAATAACAACACCTAATTTAAAAAATAGATACATACCTATGTGTATATATAAACATGGTAAAAGATGTTGTTATTTGCAAAAGCAGTGATTTATAAAGGACCACATTCTATCAACTTCTACATAAAAATCCATAAAGGCACGATCACTTCTTGTTCCTTTCTATAACTTTTTGACATCAATTATTTTGTTTATTATTGGTCTGGTTAGATGTTCTAGTATATCCATGCAGAGCAGCAGAAATTTACATACAAATAAAAGCCATGTAATCATATTTTGTTCTAATTTCCCATACATGTCCCTAAACAGCCTAGAATATATGAATTACAGTGTCATTTAGCTAACAAACTTCGATGGCTATGTGTAATAATATAACCTTCTCAGGTTTTAATTAAGCAACTTCAGAACATGGAAATTAGAAGTAAGGAGCCACTAGAGAAGGATAAATTTAAAGAGTTGCCCTCCATTTTTAAGCTTTTATGATTTTATTGGTTTTACTAAGGATGAGGGGAAATCAAACAGAGAGGATAACCAGTTACTGTTTATCTTAATTTTTTCTTTCCAAGACAGAAAAAAGAGGCTTTGCTCTTCGTGTCTCACCCTTTATAGTACTTTTGGAAACGTCTTGCATTTTCATCCCACCACTTTAATAGATAAAATCTGTCTATAAAGAGGAATGTTAAAATCTTCCTTTTTGTCTCTTGTACCTTCCTACCCACCACAGTGAGTGGGGCCTGCCTACGGCCATACAGAGCACAGTGATGCCATCTGACAGAAGATGAGATTCTATAGACTTCGGAAACACCACCGGACTGGGACTATACATGTAGAATATTTTCTGCTCATAGTTATGTAGCACAGGCTCAGCAGAAAAGTTCCCTTTGACAGTAAACATAGCATCTTCATTGTCTGTATTCCATTTATCTCTATAAAAGAGTTAAATGGAAATTACGTTTAAAAGATATAACCATATATCCTTTTATTGAAGTAAAACCCATGTTATTTTGCGACTTATTTGTTGAAGAACGATCTTTAGTTCTGATTTTACATGTGATATTTTTGATGCTTATTATGTCAGTTCATGTTAGCAAGACACAGATAACACAGCAAAATCTACCTGTAATGTGTCCCATAGTAAGACACCTATTTTGGAAACTCGGAGATAAAAACAAAAGAAAATTATTTTACCTGTGCTAGCACTTTTTTTTTTTTAATACTAAAAATCTTTACACATTCTCCATTTAATTAGCTTCTCTTCCCAGCTGAAATTTTGTTTGCATTATCAAATCATTTATTGGTTGGCTTTTTAAATTGTGTGGGGTTTGGGAGTTTGTTTTGGGTTTTCCACCTTACTGTATTTTAAACAGGATTTACAGGAAATTTAGTATTATGAGGTAATCTTCTTTTAAGTGCTGTACAAGCAAGTGATCAAGAAGAACCTGCTTTGAAATTCTTTTCACACAGCTAGGACTCCTCATCTGTGTTGTTACAGATATTTAATTCCTTTCTACTATTAGGTCAGTTGTCACAAGTTTATATATCTACTACAGCACTGGTAAGTCCTTGATGCAGGGTAGATCAAGACTCATCTTGTGTGGGATTTTGCAACAGTGGATAAAGCCATTGGTTTTTTTCTTTTTTCTTTTTCTTTTTTTTTTTTTTTTTTTCGTTATGAGCTTCTGTCAATCATTTTGACAATGAACCTTTCTTAATGCATCACAACAAAAGAAAACTCAGGAACCATGTCCCAAAACAGGCCGTGCAATTGTTTGGGTTTTGTTGTTTTGGTTTTTTTTTTGTTTTCCAGTGAGCTAATTAGGTGGGTCCAGTGTGATTTTCATGGAATTTACTAGTCTTTCTCTTTTAATTCTTGAATAAAAAGGATTTGTCAACATCACCAAAATTAGTTAGCAGGGAATAGTGAAAGGGAAAAAACCCCACAAAAATACCACCGAGAATGTAAATGAACCTCCACAGCACCATATTAATCTAGAGATCAAGGGCTCCATAGGTTTGCAAGTCTGTGCATGTGTCATCTTGTGTGACTTCCAAACTTCATAATTTCCCATTAATACTGTATATCACTATTCTTTTTTTAATCAGAATTGCTAGGAGGCTGCAGTAACTGCATTTGGGAGGACAGCCTTCCTCTCGGGTACTTTCAGAATCCATTTCAACACATCTGGGGTATCCTGTATATTACATGCTGGTTTCCAGGTACAGATGCATCATCTACAATACATAGGCCTTTAATATGTGCAAAAACAGTGGGATTATAGATTGCATTTCTTAATTTCTCAAGGTACCAGCTTCAGACTGAGCCTGGTGAATAGATATCAATTCATGCATCAACAAAATGGCTTTGTCATAAATTAGTCAGCCCTTTTTCACATTCAGAAAACCATTGCGATGCAAATACCATCCATCACACAGACTGACACTGAGGATGAAATATTCTGTAAACTTGTAAAGTAAGGACACTGTAACTGTTTCAAGAAGTTACATCAGTATTGAGGTTTAACTGATAAGACTGTAAAATGATCCAAACAAACCAGAGCAAAGAGTGCTGGGCAAGAGCTGTGTAAAAGTCTTTACAAATCCCTTGAGGCAAACTTTGCACATTGCCTTTAAATTTTTGTTCCATATCTTTTTTATTTCCTATCCTATGTTCTATCTCTAGAACACAATAACACAGTATTTCTGATGATATAAGGAGATAAGGCTATTTGTAGGAAGAAGAAAAAAAAAACTTTCAAACTTGAGGAATCTGCATTCATTATTGCATGGGCAAACTAAAAAGGTTTTGATAGAAAACTGCAGAATAGTAACTCTCATAAGAATCTAAAAAGAAAAATCTCGATGTCCATAAACAACATACTAGTAGTCCAGTATTAACATCAAAAGATCTTTTCAGTATTTTCTGCAATTCATTACTTTCTTTTCCCATTAGGTAAGACCTTCATTGTCATTCATTATTTTGAAAATAATGAGAAATACTGCAACTTCAGGAGCATGTACAAATGTCTGGGACTACTGTACATTTTCATAATTTCAATTTTGCTCCACAAAGGGGAAAAGCCCCATCATTTATTTAAACTCTTCAGAATCTCTTTATTGAGTCAGAATTTAATAACTGCCTTCTGATCCACTTGCAATTTCAATGCATATCTTAAAGAAAATATATTAATATAACACCTGATACTTTAGAGATGTTGATTTTTTTTTAATCTCTGCAGTTACATTTTTGTCTGGACCAAAATAATCTGATACTTCCAACAGAAGCAGTAAAAAGCTCAAAGAATTTTTGATTTATTTTAGATATAACAACATCCATTTAGTTCATAAGAATAATTCCATATTTATAGATTGTTTATACACTCTTAAAGGGAAACAATAATTCTACTGAAAGGTCATGAAAAAAGAGTATTTCTTATACCGTAGTTTAACTTACATAGTGGAAATGCTAACTTCAGAGTTTATAATGCAAGACAGGATTGCAAGCTAACAATCTGCATTAGACTTCTCCAAAATTTTTGTTTTCCCCATTATAAAAACAGAGAATGTCCTTCTGTTTGTTTTTCCCCTCCTGTATCCAATGCAATCTTTGAAAGCATGAAGGGCAGCCTCAGGGCACACAGTAGAGCAAGGACTGAACTCACTGTAACTATCCTGCATACCTGCACTCCCTTTCCAAGCACCAAATTCACTCAGGTTTCATGTTCACGTTGAGGAATAATCCTGTTTGCAGTGCTATTTCCCATTGCTTAATAATACATCTCAGTCCATAACTGAAGCAAGAGTCTGTTGCTTCCCTTGTTGTTTTGTTATTTGTGGGACACTTCACTCAAAGCACTAAATTATATTTATATACTTCATAGAGCTTTATTAGTTGTGTATTTCGTGTCTTAGATGAAATTAAATCAAAAGTGTCTCCAGACAAGTAGGAACCACCAGCCTGGCTAATAGTAGCTAATGCTCACCAGGAACAGAGTAGACCCAGAGGATACACACACCCCTCTCTCACCAGCAAGGCTCTACCCAGTGCTCACACCGGGCCTTTGCTGCCTCCCTTCTTTATTTCCAGTGTGTTTTAGGGCTAGAGCAGGTGCTTTCGAATGGCAGGTAAGTGCTCCTGTAGTAAGGGTCAGGCGGTATTGGAAAACAGCAGGGAAGCAGCCCATGCTGCGACCAGACAGCTACAGAACGCACTGTAGCCTTGGGCTGGAGGTGCACAGAGCAAGCCCAGGCTTGTCTCACGTTTAGCTGTTCTTGCCAATTAATTTGGAGAGAACTGCAGGTTTTTAAGCAATGGATCAGAAAAGCAGGGATGCTGTTTTGGGAGTTGAATGGTTTGAATAAAATAGATGCTAAGGATCGCAGATATAGGATGTGATTCGAATTGCATTAATGTCAAACATACACATATATACAACAATTGCTAGAAGGGCGCTGACCCTCACTTGGCTGACACAGGTTAGTGTTTCAGAAATTGAAGAAAAAACTATTAGAAATAGGTGATCAATCACCATTATTTTCTCATGCTTGTCTTGCTCTTACCTGGAGTATTTTAGCCACACTGCTACCTTGCCAGCATGTAAACTTCCACAGCTTCCCCATAACGTGTGTATGGACAACAGGGCTATCTATCCCCCTTGTTCAAGGAGGCAGAGTTGCTCATGACACGTATTTGCTCTTTCACTCCATGTTTTTAACCGAAAGAGAAAGAAGGGGGAATATTTTTCTCAAAGGCTTAGAGTGAGAAGTGCTACACAGCATCCAAACATGTTCACATAAACTACCTCTGTGTCTCCAACGGTGGCCAGCAAATGCTGAGGAAAAGAATACAAGAGAAAAAAAGGACGGGACACCCCTTCTTCCTTGATACACTCACCTTTTTTCTGGGTATCAGCAGTTACAGGCTTAAACTTTATCAGCACTGCAGCGTAGTATCTGTTCTCATATCAATGCTCTTCATGTGGAATTGTAACTGCTCAGACCCATTCTGTAAATCCCGTGTTGCTAATAATGCATAGAGATTTGATCTGGATCAAATGGCAGCAATCAGGGGGGTTCAGCAGGAAGATCTGACCCCAACTTTGTTAACATAAACCAGCAACAATGCAGTAACCTGACACAGCAAGATGTATTTCATAAATCAAGAGCAAAATGCCTTCATTCCCTGCTGCATGCTAAACTCCTAGTACCTGAGGTGAAATCCTGGCCGTACTGAATTTATAACAATACTCCCACTGACTTCTGTGGGTCCAGGCTTTCACTCCCTAAAGCCACAGGGTTTTTGAAACACTGTTTTTGGCATACAGAGAGAAGCAGTAACAACCTCATATATTCCACTTTTCTTTTACAGGAATTCTGGGCACAGTTACATATATTTTCTTAGAATCCGTTATAGTCTCTTCTACTTCCCTTAACTATTGACTATAATGTGATAAATGTATTATTTCAAGTCATATATAAAATCTCATACCTACTTATTGACATTGTGCTAAGTTAGGTGCATTTTAGGCAATTCTCCAGCTTGAAAGACCAAGTGTTAACAGAGTGAACTCTAGGCATCCCAATACCACAGGCTGTTATCATTTTGAACATAAATGTACATATTAATCAGCTAATCACTAATTCCTGAAACCCCTAACTGCAATATTGGCAGATCTTAAAAAGTTTTTCCAAGCTTGCATGACTGTTGTTGCATTTACTTAACAAATCATCTGTCAAGTAAATGGCTAGTTGGTAAAATGAACTAATTAACAGAGAAGTTAAATGGAGAAATAAATCTCAAGCTCAACACTATTAAAATGTTGTCATCCTTTCCCATCTGAAGCCACTAGAAAGGCTTACACTGAAGAAATACTCCTGAATTTTGAAAGTCTCTTCATATGTGAAATGTGTTCTATTCATCCATTTTCTGCTATACCGTACTGAACAATGTTTTTGTTTACTATGTTAAAGTACATGCAGTACATTCAAAAAATATAGATGTCAAAGTCTGAGCCCCGTTTTCCTCTTGTTTTCTGCTTGAAACACTTAGTTTGGCCTTTTAAGATAATTTTGAGAACTATTCTTGTGCATGCTTTTGAACTATTTTATTCATTTATTATGGATCTGTTCCTTTGGGACTCACAGATCTTCAGATGCATGTTTAATTTCTGTTAACATTTGTTCCAACTCTTCTGTGATATCTAGTCACAGTGGATATCCAGTGGGTATATACATATTTTAAACTCCCTCAGTATTTTGACCAATAGAACACTTGAAATCAGTTTAACTTTTTAAGCTAAAACTAGCGCTGCAATTGCTTCCATTTCTTCTTACGCTAATAAATGAAAGTATCTTTTTGAGAGAAATAGGAAACAGATGGACACTGTCGAAGTGTGAAGCTCGGTGATTTTGGTGATAACGTATGTGTGTGCTTGTGTATATATAGTTTGATCTATCTAAATAACAACATTTTTAACCTCTAGTACTCCAAGTACTTTATATAGTAATCACATTCTTTTTCTTTTCCACACCTAAAAAACATAGACTTATTGGAGGAAAAAAATGACCAAGAAGCTTGCTCCTTAGGCTTATGGCAGAAACCAGTGCTGAACCCTTTTCTCTCAAGTTTCAGCCCAAACCTCTGTCAACTGGAAAGCCAGGCAGGAACACAGTGTTCCCACTGAGCACTGGTACTGAAAACCTCCCCAACCACCCACCGTCAATTCTATAAAAGCATAAAGGATAAATTTATCTGTGTAGACCTCAGCAGTTTATCTCTGATTTGCCTCACAATGCACCAAACATATTAGTGGTGTTTTAACTGACATGATGTGGGAGTTAGAATAACACTACCCCGCATTTAGACTGCTAATGGCTTCTTAATTACAAAACTGTTGTAGGCTGCATGGGTAGCTGCACCGTAATGCTCATGGTCCTTTTATCCTACTTTAGCTTTTCAGTATTAATGACTGTTTTGATCTCACCATTATTTTCTTCAGCTCTTTCTTTGACAATTTCTTGGTTACTTATTTTCAGTATCTCAGTTACAGTGTTGATATTCATACTAATTGGTCTCTTCTGGCACCTGCAGTTTCAGTTTGGAGCTGATTCAGGAAAAGGCCACAAAATCGTACCACCACTGTTTCTATAATTTTCTGCTATTTAGGATGCATATAACTTGGCTTCTGAGCTTTTAAAGATGCATCTATAAGGCCTCTCACTGTCATTTTGAGGAAAAAAATATAAATCTCAAACCAAATTTGTGTTCATGATATACAAACAATTCTGTTTCCTTCCTCTGTTTCTGTGAGCATACAGTATTTCTTCCTCATAACTGTGACAAAATAAAGCTTCAAAGTTCAAAAGAAATAAACCTGAGATATTGGTTCCCCTGATTTAATATCTTGTATCTATCCAGTTTGCTTTGTGGGCCACCAGGATCTGATACAAATATCATCCTTAAATATCATGGCCTCCTTCTTCTCCCTCCTCAAGTCTCTCCTTTTCCCATTATGTAAATCAGAAACATCTCAACCCAAGTGAAGTGAGTCACTCTTCTATAAAAACATGATAAGAATCACAAAATACAATAACCATCTCAAATACCTGTTTTTTCTATTCAGTAAATAGGTAAGACTACAGATAACACAGTATAACAAATATGGGTAATTTGGCCAATACACAGTATAACAAATACCAATAATTTGGCCAATAGGAGCATATTCAAATGCTTGAAACTAAAAAGAGAAGCAAAATGAAGAGACAGTTTACCTTTGATCTTCCACACCAGCAATAAAAATTTCTCAGCTGTCATACACCTGAACAGGAGCAGAAAAAGGGCACAAATATAAAGGACTTGTTTGCTTAGGAGGTCCAGACTATCAGTCGAAATCCACGTTTTGCTTCCCAAATAAGAAAGGGATTGAAAACCACCCCAATACAAGCACTGGCTCAAAGTGAGTAGCTGTGCCTAGTAGGTAAAACTGAGCACGCTGTGACTGTCCAGCCCAACACTGAAGGTCTGTATATCTGCACGTGGGTCAAAACATACCAAATAGTTCCCCTAGCGAGCACTGGTTTTCAGCTTTTGTCATATCTCATTGTCGTTACTTTGTTCTGTAATTACCTCAACTATGCATCAGACAAAGGGAACTTACTGCTCACCCTAAGAGATGTAAAAACAATAATCAAGAAGATTATGAGGCAAGAATGTATTGTTCTGATCCTTTGTGTCCACCAGTGGATGCCTGCAAAAATGGAAAGTTCTCTGCTATTGATTATTGCAGGTGAAATTCAGATCTCACTCACTATCACTGTTGATTGCAAAATTTTCTTGGGGGTGTGTTTTCATCAAGTCATTGAATTCTGATACATTGCAACTTTGCAAAAAGTCTAACCTTTTGTATATGTCCTAATAGCGTGAACTGAGACCATACCAGTAACAGTTTCTAATGAAAGCAGCTGTAGAAGAATTGTTTTAATGCTTAATGATTACCTTAGGAAAACAAGCATGGAAAAAAAGTCAACCCAAAGAAAACTATACAAATGCCAATGCTGTCTAAACAAAGAAATTCTGATAAGAGCAGGTCACACCAGAGTAAGCCAAATAGGTTTCCTGGAGTGCCAGAGCACGTACTGGAGATTTTGTTATTTTGCCTGTAAGATGTGCAAGCACAAGGATGGAGTGCAAGTGTTTAAAAAGGTACTTAAAATTTCTGATATCACTTAACTAAATTTCACATACAAAATAGGCTGCCTACGTGACTGGGAGGCGTTTGTTTAGACAACTGCTTAGATTTAAACCAAGAGGGTACCAATCACAAAGCCTTTACAGAAACCTTCACCGCCAAATTTGCAGATTTTTTAAAAATGTATGAACTGAAGACCAAAGCAGTAAGAGCTCATCTGAGTCTGGGTCAGCAGCAGAGTTTGATGATAGCAGCAAGCTATTCTTATGGGGAAAGGAATTGTCCTGTTTTCTGCAGAGTGCTCATCTTCAAGATAATGTAGGCATTGCTATTTCAGAAGTCTTGGATAAAAGGACCAAGGTATTTTTTCTTATTCTATTAAAGCAAAATCCCTTTAGTAGCACTAAAAAATACACCACAATTACTTAAACCCTTGCTGACTCAGGCTAAAGAAAGTCACTTTGTTTCTAATGCCTTGGCATGGTTAAAAGTCAGTCTAACAAAGAATTGCATTTCTCTGTGGCAGCTTTCCTTGAGCATTTTTGAAAAATACTATTTTGATCATAGGTGTGGAACTTAGCATCCTGTCCAGAAAGGCTGGAAACAGTAAACATGGACATGGTTCCCAAAGGGCTTCCTAGACAGGAATTTTCCAGTATCTGTACTCTGCTAATTTTTAATATCTGTATTTACACATATAATTTTATTTCTCTCAGGTACTACCACAGGAAAACGCAAGAAACTTCAGAGAGATATTACAGCACATTTACTTCATTCAGTCGAATCCAATACTCCTTCAACATTCCCTAATAGAAATCAATCCATTTTGCTGACACCTGACTGCTACGAACAATATAACATGTTATTGTGGCTGTCATTTAACCATTCTCCTACTCACAATGCTGCATGTCAAATGCTAAAACATGCAGGGCTTCTTACAGAGATGGCATAACCTTCGTGCAGGCTTCCCATTTAATTATATGCAAAACTTGCACCCAGCTCTGTGTGCACACTCCCCTCGCCTATCAGCCCAGCAGCAGCTTGCTGAATGTAAAATTCTCCCCATGGTTGTTTCACTTGAAATTTGTATTCATGTAAAATGTTCGTTCTGTTGTAAATGTTGCAACTCCAGTCCCAGGGCATGAAGGTCATTTTGGGTCTATTATATGTTTCCCAAATGCTTCTCTCGCCATCCCTTCTAAGTCAATTTAGTGCCTATTAAAGGCGCCAGATTGACCGAGACTCACGGTTGCTCTTTATTCCCCAGGAGCTGCAGAAGAGGTAACAGCATTGCAGACTCCTACCTACAGGTGCCAAAACGTGTCCATCACGACCTGGTGGAAACTAAAGAAGTCGCTAGGGGTGGTTTATGTGGCATGAACAAGGGATCATTAGTCTTCCTACAGCTACAACTACTATGTGTCAGCTGTGCTGCAGACTGGAGTGAAACAACCCAGTTTTAGCACACAGGCCATACAAACATAACTCACTGTCATTTTGGACCTAGATGGACAACCCAGGAGTGAAAGGCTTTGCATTCTGTTACAAACTCTCTGAACTACCCTGGTTCCTGGGAGCAACCTTCGGCTCAGCTTTCCTGAATCACACAGCCTGGGAGAAGTGGTCAGCTGGGTCATTTATTGTAATGTGAGTCAGCTTTAACTAGGCTTCAGATGTGTAAAATGCTAGCAGGCACTGCTTTGCTCAAGGGATTCACAGTTTATCCACAAGGTATCGCCTTATAAACATGCAGAAGGGGTTGCAAACAGCTATCGCTGCAGTGAAAAATCTGCATACGGCAAATCACTGTCACAGCCTGTACTGCTGAGAGATTTTTTGCAAATCATAGCGAATAAAACAGGCTTTTCTTAATGCAGGCTACTTCAGCATCTGTTTCAGACCAAAGCCTTTATGTTACATCTCACACAGTTTATCCCACCTTGGTGACAAAGAGAAACAAAGAGAGGAGACGATCGTGTAGAGATGCTGCAACAGAACCAGATGGTCTGATTCTCCTAGGCCTTGGCATTGTGTCTCTTTCTATAACTTTTGTATTTTTGTCTTTCCCCAAACCCCTTTGGTCCCATCTGCACCCTCTTCATCTGTTTCTTTGTCTGTCGCGTTTTCTGTTCAGCTTCCCCGGAAAGAGATGCTTGTGTTGTCATATTCTTTACTGAACACAGAGGACAAACGGCCGTGTTTGACAAAGGGACGGGACTCTGCTGGATTTCAGGACAATATGCCTGAGTAGAGCAGAGATGCCCCACGCCTGCTTCCTGCTAAGGGGCAGGCTCTGCACCAAGTGCCCTTGTGAGCCCCCGTGGAGGGGCCGTGCAGAGGGACCCCTGCGGCTGTGCACAGGTGCACAGCACGCTTGGAAATACCCCTAAAGGAGCACACACGTTGCTGCTGCTGTGATGAGGACTCAGCTACAAACCGTAGGAAGCCAGACCTCCCACACACTTTGAAAACATTTTTACACAGCTTTTCCCTTCTGTGTTTTCCCTACCATGCATTGCTGGCAACCCTTTCGTCTGTACCTGTTCATCGGCCAGCCAGGTTAAATCTCATTTCTCATGTAGCTGTTGATCCCCTCCTGCAAGCGCCTTCTCACACATCTGCCAGCAACAAGAGGCAGGTGAAAAAACCAACGTGAGGTAAAGCAAAGGTAACTTCTTTCTTTTTGCTCTTGTCCAGCGTGTATAACGAAAAACAACAACAACAACAAAAAACCCAAAACAAACCATAACACATAAAACTATGACTCCATTGTCGTAACTGCCAGCCAGCACTGACTTCAGTGGGCAGATGCCCCTTTGCATCAGTTGATGACCTGATGGTCAGACTGATGGCCATAAAAGCCACCTAATTCTATTCTTAGTTTCAGTTACAAGGAATGTTTTAAAAGTAAAGCAATGAAAGTATGTTGTTTAGCTGCATGACAAATAGTTTATATCAGAAAATCACCAGATTGATTTCCATCATTCAAAGTGCATTGCACTTAATAATTTATGAAGTAGTTTGTTCATATATTCAAACATATACTCCACATTTAAATTTAATTTCTATGGTGTTCTGCCTTCATATGACTATTATTGTGTACCAAGGATAGGCTGTCTTTGAACTCTCTAGCCCTTACACTCAGATTTAAATTAGTGTTTTGCTTTTAATTCTCCCTCTGCACTGCTTTCAGGAAACAATAGGGAAGCCCTCTTGTAGTTAATTTACCACCTGAAGACACTAAATAAAAGTTGCAGGGCCTCATTTATTAAATCTCCATAAGACTGGAAACATTAGGCATCCAGTCAAGGTTGTGTTTTTATTAAGTATTTTCATCAGTGAAATTAGAGCTTTTATCCAAACAAACATAAGGGAATCCAACATATAACAGCTTATTTACTGGTGATCGTTTTAAGTGGGGTTGGTAGTGCTGACCTTCTATGCTTGTCTGAAGCAGCTCATTATATTATTTGCATTTGCAATACCCATTATTTTACCAGCCTTTCTGGTAAGTTCTCTGTTGTGTGTTATTTCCTTTATTTTCTATCTTTTCAGCATGCTTGGAATAAAGCTAGAGAGGAAAATAAACTTGCCCAAAGGGTCATATCCCACACTCTCTGCAGTCCAGTTTGCTCTGGGCCCCACTGCTGACCCAAGACCATTTCCCAGAGTAAACTCTACACTTGGCTCATGGGGTCAGATTCTGTTCCAGGTGCATTTTCTGTCTTTCTGGCAGGCCAGTCTCTTTGTTATCATGAGGAACAGAGATCGCATATCAAGCAGCAGCTACATCAGCTAAAAATTCTTTATTTACACATAATGTGAAGTTTATACTTTTTAATCCCCAGCACAGAATTTTTACATTCAGAAGTGTCTGCAGATGTCACTATTGTGGTTTTTAAGTGCATGATCACTCCTGTCTCTTCCCCATCAGCACCTGCCTGCCACTGATGCCGAGTGGCCTGTTGGCACCAGGACTTAGGATTGCAGTAAAGGCTCTTTGACTGAAAAAAAAAGGGAGACATCCTGAACAGAGCTGACTGACATGGAGAATTTTTGGTCTACAGGAGACTTTGACATTTTAAAGTTTGGTTCTTTTCTCATTCATAACACATAATATTTTTACATGTCCCTCAAAACAGATGATCTCTACAACATTCCTTTTGGAAACACATTAACACACAGTTTCAAAAATGAATTTATTTCCCTCAAACCTCAGCAGCTGCTGACTGAAGCAAAAATACTTTATAGACAGTTTGAGTATAAACTTCATCTACAGAGAAACAAGCATAACAAAGAGAGTGCGATAATAAAACTATGTTTACTTAATAGGCTTTATTCCTTAAAATATGATTTGGCAAAAAATAACCTAACAGTATGCTGTAGACTATTATTATGGTTGACTTGTGTCAACGTAAATTAAATGCTGGGTTTACATATTATTTTTTTCCCCCTTAGAAGAAATTTCCACCCTTCTTCAAACTTTCCCATGAATTCAGAAGAGACATTTTTCAGACATGGTTGTTATTGTTTAAGAAGCGTCAAAGTTTCCTGTGAAACGCTTTGAGATTTTCCCAACATCTCTTTTTTAAAGCTGAGAACAAGAAATATTGCTGAGCTCCTAGTTCTATCACCTCAGATTCATCTCTCTGACAGCATGGAGAATGGCTCCATAAGAAACAAGTGTTTTCCTGGCTTGGTGGATATACAGCAAATACCAAAGATCAAGCGGGTAATAATGTGCCCGTCGGTCCCATGGTATTTTTTTAAATAGCATTGGCAATTAAACATTTGTACATACACAAATTTCTGCCAGGCTAAGTATAACTGGAAATAAATGAGAGTAAGCCTGTACCCCTTTGAGTGAAGGTTAGTATAATGCAACCAGATGATATTGCATCTCTCATGGGGATGAACAACACGTCTGGAAAAGCCTGCCTGGATCAGGTCTGTTTGCTATATGTCCGGTGACCCAGAGCAAGCATTACGTTTGCTTTCACAAAAGCGCTCATCTGTGCAAACGCTGGTACAGAGGTGAACACTCCAGGTGTCACGATACTGATTTGACCAAGTTTCTTAAAGCAGAGTTTGGCATTGCTCACACTCTCCTGGTAAGTGAATAAATGCAGTAAAATGCAGTGAAACAAAGCCTGCAAGGGAGGGGCGGGGGGGGACTCAAAGTGCTGACGTTCAGCCACAGGCAAGGGCAGCCAGACTGCCACTCATTTTAGTTATTAGTGTCATTTTGCAGATATATTGAACATGCACCTGCATGTAGCTAAGGGACATTACATGTGATAGAGAAAAATTACACCACACAAGTACACAAACCCGGTGTTTAAAACAACCCCTTTGAGATGGCAAAAAACACACAGAAAAAACTCACTGTTGGACATCCCTCCTTCATTGGCTTGGCCATCTTTCATGGCTTAGCCTTAAATTAAATACTTTTTTCATTTTCATCTTTCTGGCTGATAAATTAGGCAGCTAGGCTGAAAGCCAGCATTTGCTTGACTTCTGCACTATCAAATCTGGTATTACATATACATCACTACATAAATATGTATACACATAACTGCATTCATATATGTTTGTGCCATTTAAAAATACCCAAACCTTTAAAATTTTAATGTGACTATAAGAATATTACAATGATAAGTTTTGAAAGAAAAACAGTCACACATAAACAATGGTATTTTATCAAACTCACATATGCTAACAAACTGATATTAATATAAACATGTTTTGTTTGCATCAAAGCCCTGCTTATGTGGAAGGAAGGGGGGGGGGGGAGGAACATTTAGTAGAAGACCTGGTAGTAATAATAGTAAGTAACCAGCTTAGCACTGGTTTTGCTAATACAAATTGTTAATGTCATCAATGCAATTTTATTTAAACACATCTCAAGTAGAAAGGATAATGGGATTGTAAAGATGTTTGTAAGAAGTCTGATTTACCAACATGTTCTTACTAGAGTTAGCATTTATTTTGTCATTACAGTTCTAATATATTATTAAACCCATCCTTCTACATTTGGGTTCGTTTATTTATGGCCAGTATTTGTTGTGCCAAATTTGAGTTAAAACCTAATCCTAAACCAACTGTGATTGTAACTGTTTTCATCCAAGTCCACTAGGATTGTTCTGGGGCTTAAACATATGCTGGGTAAATGCTCAACACTTTATGCTCTTCAGAGTGAAGACCAATGGTTTTGCTTGTTTCTGTGTAGCCCTCACATACATTGCATCTCTCAGAAATAAAAAAAATAATTAAAATCAAAAAGGATATGACTTCACCTTTTCACTTTCTGGAATGAGCAATAATTAAACCAAGGATTACTTAATTAGAACACTGTCTCCCATATGTTTTTGAAAACTGAACAAGCAAACATTATTTATATCCATTTTTACTACCAGTAATAATAAATTTATAAACTGTTTAAATAAATTAATGTTAATTCTGCTTTTACAAATGTGAGCAAAAAATAGGAATTATCTTCATGAGAATAGAACAATCACAATTCAATTCAGTAATAACAGCAATTTCAAACTGATATGAGTTTGTTTAAAAGGTGACCTAGACAATGAAGCAAGTATAATTAAATTGGAAACAACTAATTCAATAAAGTACTGATGTCAAAAGTAATAATTAGAGGAAATTTTAGTAGAACACATCTGCAGAAAGGATAATTTTGGAATAATGTTATGCTTACACAAAGAAGTTTAAAATATAAAATGTCTGACAATGGTTGACTGAAAAATAGTACAAAAAGTGGGTTTATTTTAAGAGATTATGAAACAAGTATAAAAAGAAACATTGCTATCATTAATATGACATGACTGGTTTTGATGGAACAAAGAGAACCTGTTGAGTTTGATAAAAATATATGCTTTCTGGCTTGAAATGGTTAAGTTTCATCCAACTTGAGAATTAAAGAGAGTGCTCATTTTAAATTCATATTATATTTTCCAGAAGACAACTGCCCCTGCATAGGTATTCAGTGAAGAGTATCAACCATTCCCATTATGCACAAGAAGGGGGAGAACTCAGCTAGTGCATAAACCTACATTTCATCCGTTCTCAATACAGAGGGGTTAAGCCTCTCAACACATCTTTCATTTGTTTCTGGAGAAAGTCAAGACTAGTTTAACATTAATTCAGTCTCCTGATCCTCTGGTCCAGTACGTTTATTAAGCTGAGGTCAGCAAGATTAAAAGATCCAGTAGAGGTCTACAGCAAAGGTCATGCAACTCTGCCCACTCTTTAACCATAAAGATGAAGTTCACCTGTCCAGCACACAGTGCCACCTCCAATCAACTTTAAACCGATCCAAGACAGGGGAACAAGCTCCTACTTGACCTTCACAGGTCTCATGCCATTCTAGTCCAAATATGTGACCTAAACATTTATTTCTGTAAAAAAATGGTAAGATGTTTTGAAATACAAACAGTATTAGAACTATCAAAATACACTGCTGTCCTGCATAAGCAGTTCTCCCAGAGGGAAAATTGTGAGAGAGAGAGCGCGAACAGACAAACCAGAATTTTGTACTGTTGTTTACTGAGCAACGGTCCTATTCCTGATGCTTATCTGATCTTGAAACACTTCCAACAGTTTTCTCTGAAAAAATAAGTCACAGTCTCACACATGAGCTCCTAAATATGTGCATACACATAGGAGAAATATTCCTCTACCACTGTCCATTTCTTCCAGGTAAGCTCTGTGCCAAGCACTTTGCATTTGCTGCAGAGACATTTGGCTTTCCCAGCTGCAAGCACTGCCCAGTCGTCCCCTTTGCCTGCTCCAAGCCTGGGGCTCCAGGATGGAGGAGAGCATCCTCTGGGCAGATGCAGCTTCTGGCTGCCACCTGGACCAGGAGGCTTTACTGCAGTTGTAGGAAGTCATCGGATACTGCAGCAGTAACACTACACGGTGTTATGAGGAGGAGCCTGTATCCTAACACATTAATTTTTCTCCTTCAGTCTTTGACCTTAAGCCACAAGTCACTCTGCTAACCTGTGAGCTTGGCCCTCCTCTGGATCTATAAGAAATGTCATCCCCAAACCCCCTCCAAGCAAGTTTTCTTTCTGGCTTACTAAACCAGCTCCTTGGCAGTGCTAATTCTCAGATGACATTCCGTATCTTCTAGTCAACAATTTGCACCAGTTTCCCAGCAGATTCCTGCTCTCCACACCTTATCGTCTGCTCCATTTCTAGTCACCCTCTGCCTTTATAACAGGAAAGTAGGAAAAGGGGGTGAAAAAGCAGAAAATGGTGACAAAACTGTTTAAAATTGAGTAGCTAAACTACCTGCCCAGAAAGACGCTACATACTTGACCTGGCTGAAGTTTATAGTCCCAGAAGATTAAGACAATGCACTATCCTAATCAAGGATCAGTATGAATTAGGAAAGGTAGATGAAGACTGGTGTAAACTATATAGAGTGAACAAACAAGAAGATATCATTTAAATCGTTTCCCTGTGTAAAAAACAGGGACACTGCCTGGATTTTGCCTTGCGCGTCATGGGTGATAATCCCATCCTGGGTCTGATAGCTGGCATTGCTAGCCATGTGATAAAAGTTCCCACACTGAGCCGACACACTGGCAGAAAAATCACTGATTGACCTGTCAGCTGAGTTAATTTGATCTGGAAGTCCCAGAGAAAGAAAAATATGGAAGCCCACAATGTCATTTTTCCAGAGTCACTTTTTCTGACTACAACCACACTTTAATTTGTCAGTCAGTCTCTCAGTCCCACATAGATCTTGTTTCCCTGGAGACGAGTCTTTTAAATAACAGTTCAAAACATCAACCAGATTGGAAGAGGAATTCAATTAAAATAAAAAACATCTTGTTGCACTGGGGGCCTGTCCTAGAAAGAGCTTCTGGAACATGTATTTCTAGTTTCCCTGGATGCATGTCAGGGCCTTTGTATTTATTTGTTATTGTTTATCCACTTATGTCTTTATTATAGGTATGGATAAACGAAGTAAAATTTTAGCTGACACTTTGATTATACTGATGTTTGCTGGTTTTTATTATTGGCTATTATTGGGTGGATTAGTACTCTTTTCAACCTTTACATAATTTAAACCATTCACTTGTTTATCAATAACTTCTTGACAATACTTTTATTTGTATAATGTTGTTTCTGCTATTTGAAAGATGAACTTTTAGAAGACAACAAAGTTAAAGAACAGTTAATCTTAACGACATGTTATTTAGAGCAAACCCAGCTGAAGAATATTGTTGAACTGGAGTCATCTAGTCCAACATCAAGAGATGTTGGATCAAGGGATCCCCAACCCATATGATTCACTCTCAGAAATTCTCTGAAGCAAGAATTTTGAGAAAATTAGAGATTTCTTATCATGCGATGCAACTCAAACACAATTCTTTGTCTGCAAACCTATAATTTCCCTACACAGATACCATGCTAAATTACACCTTTAAAGAGAACTCTTTTTATGAAGGAAAAGATGGGTATGCTCATGCTTGAAATGCATCTCTTTGGAATTTGAACCCACATTAACAAAAGCTCAATTTTTCACTTCCAGTCAGCTGTACAGCAGTTACTGATGAAAAGAAAACAGTAAAACACCTCCAGGCACTACGACTTGGAGCAATGATAGGCTGCTTCTGAACGCTAAACTTATAGCCATAAAAACAAGTGTAATTAAACCTCCATTTTCTTCACGTATTCAAGCACAATTTTCTCCTCTACCTATAATGATAGCAAAATAAATTTGGTGCCAATTTCCCAAACAGATTTAAAATGACCACATCTTATCCATCCCAAGAAACAGTAAAGTAGAAAAGAATTAAAAAAAAATATGTTAAAGCCTAACCACTGTGTTTTCTTGCCAAGGCATTTGATAAGACGTAGGATGCATTACAGTCCTGCACTGGGAAACAAGTGCAGTCTCTTGGGCACTCACATCATGGCGTAAAATCAGGTCTCCATACTGCTGAATGAAGACTTATTTGCACAAAATAGAGCGAGGACTAAATAAGAAGGGCAAGCTTTTCCTTATACTTGTCAGTCATGTAATCCACTTCATACTAGTCTTTAAAGTCTTGACAAATCTACCATCTCTTAACATTGCAAAGGGTCAGCACTGTTTTCTGCGGCATTTTGTTGCACATTTGGTGGCCAACACTCATTCTTACTGTTGAGAAATGGGTCTATAGTATTTGGAGGACTCTCCTCTTCCTTGCACCAGACTAAAAAGCAAGAAAAAACTTCAGCTTTGGACAGGCAACTGCAGTGGATACTGATCAATATAGATCACACTTTGTCAGTGCAAAATTAGTGAAATGTCATGTATTTCTTCTGCATTGCACCACAGATCACACACAGTAAGGAAACATACTGCCTCATTGGCTTTTAAATAGTAAAAAGTAATAGCATTACACGGCTTTGTTAATGCAAGTATTTATGGGAAGATGACACATAAGGAGTGGCTTCCTTCAAAGATACTGTCAAACCAACAGACAAAAATTAGTACCTAATCTTGCAAAAAAAAAAAAAAATTAACGCCAGCTGAATAACTTCTTTACATGACTAGGCTACAGGTTTTCAAAGAAAATTTAGAGCACTGAAGGGTTAAAACTTTGGACAGTGCCTAGCAGCAAGCAAATTACAGATACAGGTGAGGATTTATATATTGTTCAGTCTGAATTGCTGAAATGAAGTATTCGATATCCTGAAGTTAAGAGCATCTGGTATTACTTAAATAATATTGAGAAAAGGATAGAATTGACAACAGTCTTGTGCTAGACATTTAGTAGAGAACAACATTTATAACACGAATAATTCCTGTCTAGTAATTGCAATACCATTATTATGTTTATTGCTTCAACACAAGTAGCATAAGTTCACATACAGGTTGTAGCTGAAAGTTTACTACATTTAAAATCAATAGATTAATAGCACCTGACATCATCATTTAAAAATAATCTAATTATTCTTCATACAAACACTAATCTCCAGAAACAACATATTTATCATTAAATTAGTTCTATTTTTATCATACAAAAGTCAAATTATTCTTGAAAACATTAAACGTACTTCAAAGTATCAGGGTAAGGGGTTGTGCTTTGCAAAGGAAATAATGTAAGTTTAAGACCTTACGGATTTTTCAATGAGAGCCGCAGTGAGCAACGCAATAATGGAGAAGGTAACTAAAACTGGTGGGACCTGATCTAACATAAGACAAGAACTGGATGCTGTGACAGATCTCTCTAGTGAACATAACAGGGTTTCCAGAAAGCCTCCTCTAGCAAAACTGGTCTGAACCCCCATCTAGATCGGTTTGATTCTTTACAGTGTCTGTTTATTTTTATTTCTTCTAACAAATATGTGATAACATACCAGGTCCGTGCTAGAAGGACCTAGAGACAAAGAGATTGAACACCTTAAAATCAATAAATGAAACCAGCACTTATTTCCCAGGGCTCTCCCTGGATGGATTCGCTCCCTTCCTGTAGGTTTTGCATCGTCTAGGGAAGGAGACAGTGGCATGGCAACGTATTCAAAAGCAGCAGTCACTGTCTCTAAAGCAATCTGCTGGGTTTAAGGCAAATGCAACACAACTGAAAATATTCCCAGGTTTGAAGTGGAACAGCAACACTGGGAAATTCTGTTACTGCCCATTTTTCTTATCCGCTGTGGTCCCAGGGAAACGTGCAAATAAAATACAAAAGCAAGAGGTTAAGCTGGAATTCCCCCATTCAGATCCACATCTACTTTCTTGGATGTGGCTACCTTCTACATGTAGAAGATATATGGCTTTCATTATGCCACTAGGACAGCAGAACACTAGGGATCAAACACATTGATACTTGGTTCCTGGAATCCAAGCTCACTTCTAGTAGATTTATATAAGGTGATAATAAAACCAGCTGTAAGTTACTGTTCTTTGAAGCATGCTGGTTGACACAGTAGGATAATGCTTTGTAATGCACTGGGCACCAAAACGAGGGACCAGGTCTAGCAAAAAACATTTTCAGACCAACTCCTAACTGAAGAACAGTACAATTGTTTTTTTTAAGTCATATTTAGGTATGTATAATCATAAAATGGAATAAAAAAAGGTGTTCTTCTAATATAAAACAATTTAAGACTATTATTTCAATTAGACAGATTTATTATAGACTCAGGTTCCACCCTGTTCTGCTGAGGGAAGACTACTGGAAAATGAGATGGTGCATTGCCAAGTAGGGCAACCTGAGTCAGTGGATAGCCTGGAAGTCAAACTGGAATTGTTTAGCAAAGCAGCAAAGCATGAAGTTTAGCAAAACCTCATGCAAGGTTTCCTGTACAATCTTCAGCTCACTAAGTTTAGATGTGGAAGTCTATTCCTTTGGCCTCTGTTCCCCAAAAATTCACTTGGGCTTTGAAACTCAGTCATAGCTCAGTGAACCTCTGTGAGCTGAATTAGCATCAGGATCAGCATCTTTCCTCCAGCTCACTGCGTAAGAACTGTCAAGAGAAGCACTCTCCCTCCTGGCAGTAATTCCTTTTGGAGTGCATTTATTCTTTCAAGAAAGACACCAAAGAGACAGCTGGTATATTATAGAGCTACAAAAAGAAGCAATCTGTCTTAATAGCTAGGAAACTTGTGATCAAGAGCAAAAGCCTGATTCTTGAACCCTCCTCCAACATTGTTTCAGTCATCAAACAGTGCAGGACAACCAAAATAGGTGATGTTATCCATTATTCCAACTTCCTTTACAATATAATTTTTTAAAAACTCATACTCTCGGGAGAAGAAAAATGAAAGGAGAGGGGACTGTATTGCATAAAACCTGAATGGAAGATCTTTCCATCATTACCTAAGCAGGTGATTTTTACTGGTTGGAAGATGAAAATCCTAACAATTATAGGTTGATAATCTGCCAGTATTTTGTATTCTACTGTAAAATTTTAAATTGCTAGAGTTGTTTACATCCTGACTTTACTCAAAAGCACTAGATGCAGCAACCTACAGATTTTTATATATATATGTAAAATAAATTTTGACCCAAAGGGTTTAAATAAATGCCACTTTCCATTTGGAAAGAAATGCTTAGCTATTTTTACCTTTAAAAAAAAGATGGAAAAAATGTTTCGTATTAAGAACAGCATTGACCATTTAGAATTAGACATAATTCACCAAGTGCCACCACAAAACAGTGCAAAAAAGAACCATTTTTCTAATATTCTTTGGAAAGCAGAAAAAATTCCTCCTAATCTATACAGGCCGAGGATCCACTGGGTAAAGAACAGTGTTAATTAATATTTACAGCTTTGGATGATCTTTACCAACCTGAAAACAGTGAGATTCAATTCTCACCTCCACTGACATCTAAAATTTATGCTAGCAACATTCTGGCATAATCTTTAAGCTGCAGAACAAACATGCCCTAAGACAAGTCCTGCGAGATGTCTATTCAGGAAAGAATAATCTTTCTTTCACCACAAGACAGCTACAATCGGTTTGGGGGAAGGAGTGTGTCTTATCATTGCTGCCCCCTCCTCTCTTCTCACGTAATTCTTTTTGAATGACAAACCTGAATCTTAACTCATGTGCTCAACTCATAAATTAGCAGATTTGAGGGAGGACCTTACCTCCCCTCAGCCCTACCTGTCATTTCCCCATGTCATTAAATTTTAACTTTCTTCCACACTGACTGTGATGAACACTGGAGGGAAAAAAAAAAAAAAAAAGAAAAAAAAAAAAGAAAAAAAGACAGTTAACTTCAACATGCCTTGGCTGATGCCCAGAGGCAGCAGCTTGCTTACTCGTCTATCAAGCCCAGAGTTCCCTTGGTAGAAATTTCTCTCTCATATCCCCACTACTTACTTTGTCACTTTCCAAAAACAGCTTTGTCTCTCAAATTTTGCCCAGGCATGCCCTACCCTCACATTTTCAGTCCTCTGAAGGAATACTGTCAGGTATATGGTGAACCTGATAGATATAGATCTTGATTTTGCCCAGGCATGCCCTACCCTCACATTTTCAGTCCTCTGAAGGAATACTGTCAGGTATATGGTGAACCTGATAGATATAGATCTTGGGGGAGTCCCTAACTTCTTGGCTTCCATTGGCAGAGCCCTTCTGCAATATATTTCAAAATCCCAGAAGACTGGCATGTCTATTAGCAGAAAAAACCACAACCAACCAATCCCAATGCAAAATGAGGAAAAAAAACCAACCAAAAACACCAAAACAAAAAAAAAAAAAAAACCAAACCCCCAAAAAAGGAAAAGGTACTCAGTCATCTATTTCCAATAGGAACTGAAACATATCCTTGTATTGACAAGGGTTACAGTACTGTTTCTCTGAAGAGAAATTCAGAGCAGAACCCCCACTTAGGTTCCATGCATCATCCTCCAGGGAAACCTTTCTCACTTCATTGAACACAAAAGAGTCTAGACAGATGGTTTCAGGAGACTAGTCTAAAATGAGGCAGAAAGAATACCACCTACAGGGAATTTGTAAAAATTACTAAAGATACAGGTTGCAAAATAACTGCTCAGAAAACTTTGAATTCAATTAAATTTCAATACAATTTATTTTGGATTTACTGTCTCCATAAAAAAGTTAAAAAAAAAAAAGGTTGCACACTTTAATGACTGGATTTTTTTTTCCATATATAAAGTGAAAATCAGAGAGGAAAAACACTTAAGAATTGTTTGGTAGAAACTTTACATCTTAGAAGCTCACAGAAAGGTTTAATATTAACTACTTATTAGAAAGAAAAATTCTCAAGAGATTAGATGAACAATGGCAAAAATAACATGCTTGTATCTCCACAGAAGTATATCTTGCTTTAAAATACATATGAAATGAGGATTCTTATTATTACCGTTATTATTGGATTACAAGTGATGACAATATAAGGAATGGTATTCCCTCTGTAAGTAATAAGGAAAAAATCCCTGTGTTTTCTCTATGTGTATTACTGGGTGGGAGAACAGGTGAAAAATCTAAAAATTGGTGAAGAGAGGAAAGAGTTGCAGCTAGTTTGATTTATGCCTGCTCTTTTTATGCGTAGTCTGGGGAGCCTCATGATGATGTGTGATGAGTCAGGGTGAAATGTGTATAAATAAATGCACTGCCAATTTGTGAAGGCTCTTTAAAGCATCTTTTTTATACACTCCATTCCAAATTGCATTTTCTGGGGGAGAAACAGGAGACATCAAGAGAAGACAAAGTTGACATAGTAAGAAAAATCTCCACTTTTATTCCATTTCTTTTCTTGCCTTTGATTTTTCCTATTCGTCCTTTTTTTTTTTCTTTTTTTTTCTTTTTTTTTTTTTTTTTTAAGAAGGAAAACCATTGTCCAATATTTCGTCCTGATGCAATAATAACCAGGTGGACAAAGTTCAAGATTAATACCTTTGACAGATCTCTGTGTACAAACAAGTAGCATGAGGAAATAAATAGCATGCCTTCTCCTCCCTGGAGCTTGGGATCTCCATGGGGTAAATGCAGTGTTAAGTTTTACTGGCAAAGGACCAGAATACCTTTCCATTTCCTTTTTTCCCCTTCTCCCTAGCCTCTCCAATTGGCGATTCACTTTATTGTCCTAGAATCTTTGTTATGAGAGTTCAAGCAGCTCCTTTAATGACCATGGAAAACATATAATATCCTAAACAATGTTCTTCATTTATGGAAAAGGAGGAAAAAGAAGAAAAAATAAAAGCACCCACCGACCAGCAGTTCCAAAACCTAACTTCCTACCCAAGAAACAGACTGACCCTGAATCCTTTCTGTACCTTCAAGTGCCCTTAATTACAAAGGGTAGCAGAACTGCAGTTTTCCTAGATTATAGTAAATCTTTGTTCAACCATAGCCAGCTAAGGTAGCCAATCCAACATTTTTTTACTGAGACAAATTAGTAATATCACTCATAAATATTCAAGAAATATTCACCCACCCTTATTTTTAATTATATATTTTTCCTTCCCCCAATTATCGCTCACCTGAAAATAAGAAAATACCTGGAAGATCTTGCAGTAACAACCTGAGTTATACCATGCTGTAATTCAGTCCCCAGAAAAAAAACCCAGTCCTTTCTCCTTCACAGTGTTGAGATTTTAGATGTGTTCTTTATATTTATTTCTTTTTATTCTCACAGATTTGATTTCCAAATGTGTTCATTCCAATCATGAGGAAATTTTTAATAATTTACAAGACTCGAAGAATAGTGGTTTTAAGAAGCAAAAGCAATATTGTGAAATTCAAAATAAAATTATAAAAGCTGTCACTCACACGCAGAAAGTTGTGTGTGTGTATATATATAACAGCTTTCTTTAGCTATATGAAATGTTACCTACAACTAATAATTTTCAGTTTGTGATGGAAAAAATTACTAAAATCAGTTATGATATTCAGCAACTGGTAGGTGAGAATACAGTGTCACAAATTCCTAAGAGCTCAGTAGGTCCTTTATTAGAAATTAGTTTCAAATTACCAATTTACAGATTTACCACTCTGGGGCATCCCTACACAAATTCTAGCTTTCACTCACTACCTGGTGAAGCTCAAAATTAATTAATGCAAGCTAAAATTCTACCAAGACTCCGATGCAATTATTGCTGCTCACTGCAGAGAACACATCTGAAATACTTCCTACTTCTGCCTGAACTTACTTGCATTTGCTTAGAAAGTTCTGAGATTTTCTTTTAAAGCGACTCCTAAGTCAAGTATATTTTTATGAATCAGCATGTTGCCTATCCCTCAGAAATATTCATTATCTAAGGAAATTAGAACAAGCAGCCTTTTTAGTTGGGTAAGTATCTGCTCTGCTAATGTACTGGAGACACTACTGATTTTAATTGATAAGAGTCACTGATACATCACCATCATCCAAAAGTAAAAAGCATCTCTCTCTATGAAAGTAAACACCTTTGAGCTGATTGTTTATCTTTTGATAAATGCCTCTGCTGTCCTTCTCTATTTATCACCAGAGAAAGAGGAGACCATTATCTGCAATAGCATTCGATTCCCCTGACACTATTATCACTTGCACCTCCTCTGTCTTACACCTTTTGGCTCTTTCACCACCTTCATGTTTGGAGCAGTATTTATCAAAGGAAGCTGGAAATTACCAGTGTCTCAATTTTGCTTTTCATCTGATTCATGAAGCATTTCTCATAATGTGAAAGGCAGTTCATGAATTGCTGGAGAGCCAGCAAAAGAATAGTAGTGCATCTATTTCCATATAAATGGCCTCATTACTATGCAGTCTTGGGATAATTTATAAGAAGGGATCCTCATCTGAAAGCAGGTGTCCTGCTGGCAATGTCCTTCTGTTTATACACAAAGAAATATAATTTCAAAACTATTTAAGAGATTGACCCTTTAAATCTGTAAGGTGCACCTCACTTTTACCCACAACAAATGCACTGATTAGGTGTGGAGCTTTGGCAGGCAACCAGGGTCCTTTCAATACTGGCACACAGCTTTTTCACCATCTTATAAACAGTGGAAGAGTATCATGAAGAAAGATGTAAAAGGTGGTTTTAGGAAGGTGTGAATATCATAACAAAATATGTTTGAAATGCACAGACATAAGACCTAAGGCAAAAGGTATCTAAACTAAAGATTATTTCCATAATTACATTTTAAATCAACATGTTTACAAGAAAAAAGCTGTTAGTCATCATCTCCATTTATAGGGTTTTGTCGGCCTTTTAATATTTGCTGGTTTTGTGTTTCATCAGCTATTATTTAGGAAGGTTTTAACCAGCGATTACACAGATGACTGAGTTTAAGTTTCCTTTAGATAAAAAAATTTTAAAAAGAAGATCACATAGTCTCCAAAAGTTTCTGGTTTACCTCCTCTATCTTAGAAATGCAAGTGCAATGCAAATATCAAAGAAATAGGTTTGTGTGAGTTTTTCTTGCAATTTTCCTATCCCAGTCATACAACAAAATTGCTCACAGCACTTCGCTGATATCAGTTATTTCCCGCACTCTAATTTCACAGGTGAAAAATTCTGAACTGTTTTCCTAGCATAGCTATACCAAAAATAGGAAATGATATCCTTTTTGAAACAGTCCTGAAAGAGAAACAAAGATCCAAAGAAGTGATATTTTATAGATACATCCAACTCTGTCTCTCACACGGAATGAAGGAGGTCCTTCTCAAAATTTTACCCAACAAATATAGAAAATCTTAGTTTCAGGAGAAAGCAAATTTATGGAATGTGAAAGAAACATTTATTTCTTTTTAGCTTACTTCAGTACAACTATTTATAATTGTAAGTGCTGTGAGAACACAATATGGCAAAGCTGCTCCTGCTTAGCTACTTCACTTTGTGTGCACAATACTTAATTTTGAATTTAATTGTAATTTGAATGACGATTTAAGCAGATGGAGAAAATGCTAGTGCTACGTGGGATGAGCAAAACATTCAGAGACCATGTAGAAGGAGAGCAGCACTGGCACAGACAGGAAGAACGCAGATCCCCTACCCTTACCCTTTTCCTGTGTCAAAAGGAGTGTGGTAGGATGGAAACGTAATTGGCACTCGCTAACTTGCATACACAAGTTGTTCCAGATTATGTTGTTGCTTTCTCTCTAGAAGTTTAAATATTATTTGTTAACAACTGGTGTAACATCAGCATACCTTCCTTCGATGTACCATTAACTTCACAGGGATGTTTTGCCCTGTCACATCCTTTGGGCTACCACCACTTGAAGTGCCAGTACCACAGGGGACCAGCCCCACTCCCTAAGGCTGAAACTTGCTCGCAAGCACCAAATTGAAATGCTGACTTAATACCAGTTGTTTTTCCTGTGAACTTTGGCTTTTCACATTAATGAGTTTCCCACCCATCAAAAAAGGCTATCTCAAATGCTGGCGTTGGATAAATGAACAGAACTACAGATTCAGTTACAAATAACTTCTTGTACCAGCTGAAAGGTAAAATTCATTATGAATGTCCCTATTCACTGTACAAGTTCTTTAAATTGAATGGAAAAAGTACATACAGTTTCATATTAAAATTGGGAGCAGATTTTTTTCGATGATTCTGCTATTGAATTTATTTAAATTCTATATTCTGTTTTCCATTTTAATTTCTCCTTCGCTGATAGCTTCTCAAATGGCAATTTCTATTTTTGACATTTTTTCAGCAAGGTTTATTAATAAATGCTAAATTTACATGTAGATATACACACACCTCCCTAAAAAAAAGAAAATCCTTAATTGGCTAGGAAGCTCCACCTTAACAGAACATATTTCACCACTCACATTAGAAGCTGCATGTTGCCAAATGATAGGCTTTGAGCAATCAACTGTATTTTAAAGAAATACCAGAGAAAACCTTTGTTTCAAAATTCAGTTTGCCTCAGCATTACTTAAAAGCAGCAAACTATAAACTATGTTTATATGTAGGTAAGACCCATTCTCTAAATATAACAAACGGAAATACTATATAACTGAAAAAGGAAATGGCAAGGCTGTTTGGAAATCAGGACTTCTCTGAAAATATCTACTTTTTATAAGATAGTTGCATATAGGAGTGAATACAAGACTGTTTCTAAAGAAGTTAGGCATCGATGGGATTGAAAGGGAGAAGGTATTATTAAAAACATAAATTCTAAAAAATTCGAGTTTAGGATAACAATCTAGTTCCAATTTTAGCCACCACACTACTAGGGTAGCACAATCCTTCACATGACCATCTCATGATGAAAGTGTGACCTTACCAGCATAGCTGGCCAGGTAACAAAGCCCACAGGAGCAGTCATTTCCAGTCAATGGCAGCATCGAGCCGCAACTGGAAATCTTCATCTCGGGCTCATGTCCTAGGCATATGCTTTTTCCTCCTTTATTAACTAAACAAAACCTTTAATGCCTACCGCTTTTGCCCTCATTCTAAGTTTCAATATATTGGCCACTGAAGGTGTCGTTACAAAAGTGCACGTGATCCACAGACAGGGATATTTGTGAGGTAGGTAGCAGTAGGGAAGGTACCTGTGACCAATGACATCCTGGTATACTGCCAAGACATGGCAAAAACCTAAAATTCAGCTAATAACTTTTCAAAATTAAAATGTAAATTCAGAGAGTCATGATTCCACTATTAAATTCAGCTTAATTGTAATCAATGCATGCCTGTGAGGATTATAAGCAGCAGTGCTTACTGAAGAACTATTGAAATATTGATATAATTTCTACTCTCAGAAATATTGGGAAACAAACCCATACAATTTATAAATGCTCCCAATAGCTGAGTCTGCAGAATTGTTATAGCTGGGGATACACTATCAAGAAATGAAAGAAAATGGATTGTATTTATGAGACACAGCAGCCTCTACATACTTTTCTTCAAACTACTTGTTCGTGGCCTAGAAGCCTTTGTAAATGTTGTGATAAAGTAAGTGCCAGAATAGGGAGCACTCATGCATGTGATAAGAAAATTTACTAGCGTGGCAGGGGAATATATATGAATGCTTGCATTTGTTTGCTTGTTCGTATTTTTTACAGCAGAAAGACTTATTATATTGGATGCTCTGAAACACTTCTAAAATATGCAGGATTTTACAAAATATCTTTGTAATTATAAGGAAGACATGTTCTGCTTTCTTTTAAGAATGATTACAGGAAATTGGTCATGGCAATTTAATATCCTGTGTTATGTGCCTTCATCTCTCCCCATTCTCAGCTAACCTGCTGGAAAAGGTTGCTCTTGATTTATGCTTTTGTTTGTGAATTACACTGTAGAGTATCAGAAGCAATAAGAGCTAGAAAATTGCTTCTTACAGTCAATGACCTCCTTGTAGTTTACTTCCTTATTTTATCATAATAGAGACATTCACATGATGGAGATTTCTCTACCAAAGAGAAGGCTCTGATCCTTGACCTTAATGACAATGTTTTTCTACCTGCTCAAACCATTACCAGTATTTTTGTGATGGCCAACTTTGAACAGAGATTTGAATAAAGGTTTGTTATTCAGTGATAAAAGTGCAGTCTACTGAAGTAACTACTGCTGTTAAGAAAACAATGGTTTATTCTTTAGATTACATTACCTCTCATATAAGCTTTCATTTCTCTTCACTGGCTAATTCATCTTCTAAACAGGACCAGCATTGCTTGATCACCGCTGTTAAGACTATTTATTTGTACCTCAGAATGAAATAGAACTCTTTAATAAGGGCCCGAAGACTACTGAAATCAGTGGGAGGCTTTTCCTCGGCTCCAGGAAGATCTGATCAATCTCTATATGCACAGAGTAATTGTATTTTTCAGATGAAGTTCAGAGGGCCACCTTCTCCTGTCGCTGATACTCATGTAAATGAGGACTAACACCATCAAAGCTGAGCTAATGGAATTACATTGCTATATAGAATCACAGAACAGTTCAGGTTGGAAAAGACCTTTAAAATAATCGAGTCTAACTGCTCACCCAGCACTGCCAAGTCCACCGCTAAACCATGTCCCTAAGCACCACACCTACACATCTTTTACCTCCCGGGGTGGTGACTCAGCCACTTCCCTGGGAAGCCTGTTCCAGTACTTGACCACACTTTCAGTGAAGAATTCTTTCTTAATATCCAGTCTAAACCTCCCTTGATGCAACTTCAGGACATGTCATCTTGTCCTGTCACTTGTTATCGACTCCTACCTCACTACAGCCTCCTTTTAGGTACTTGTAGGGAGTGATAAGGTCTCCCCTGAGCCTCCTTTTCTCCAGGCTAAACACCCCCAGTTCTCTCAGCTGCTCCTCATCAGACTTGTGCTCCAGACCCTTCCCAAGCTCCGTTGTCCTCCTCTGGACACGGTGCAGTACATCAATGTTCCTGTTGTAGTGAGGAGCCCGAAACTGAACACAGTATCTGAGGTGCAACCTCACCAGTGCCGAGTACAGGGGGACAATCACTGCCCTGGTCCTGCTGGCCACACTGTTTCTTGTACAAGCCAGGATGCTGTTGGCCTTCTTGGCCACCTGGGCACACTGCTGGCTCATATTCAACCAGCCCCCCCAGGTCCTTTTCTGCCAGGCAGATTTCCAGCTGCTCTTGCCCAAGCCTGTAGTGTTGCATGGGGTCGTTGTGACCCAGGTGCAGGACCTAGCACTGAGCTTTGCTGAACCTGCCCTGCAGCAGATCAACAATCCCCCACAACTTGGCATCTGCCAGCTTACTGAGGGTGCACTTGATCCCCTAGTCCAGATCACTGATAAATATATTAAACAGAACTGGGCCCCATACTGAGCCCTGGGGAGCACCACTTGTGACCGGTCACCAACTGGCTTTAACTCCATTCACCACCACTCTCTGGGCTCAGCCATTCAGCCAGGTTTTTACCCAGCAAACAGTACACCTGTCCAAGCCATGAGCAGCAACTTTCACCAGAAGAGTGCAGTGGGAGAGTGTCAAAGGCTTTATTAAACTCTAGGTAGACACCATCCACAGCCTTTCCCTCATCTACTAAGCAGATCACTTTGTCATAGGAGGAGATCAAGTTCATCAAGCAGGACCTGCCTTTCATAAACGTATGCTGGCTGGGCCTGATCACCAGGTTGTCCTGCATGTGCCATGTGATGGCGCTCAGGATGGCCTGCTCCATAACCTTTCCTGGCACCAAGGTCAGACTGACAGACCTGTAGTTCCCCAGATCCTTCTCCTGGCCCTTCTTGTAGATGGGTGTCACATTCGCTAACTTCTGCTCAACTGGGACCTATCCAGTTAGCCATGAGAAATGATGGAAAGTGGCTCAGTGAGCACTTCTGCCAGTTCCCTCGGTACCCTTGGGTAGATCTGATCCAGCCCCATTGACTTGTGTCTATGTGGTGTAGGAGGTCACCGACCATTTCCCCTTGTATTATGGGGGCTTCATTCTGTTCCCTACCCCCATCTTCCATCTCAGGGGCCTGGGTACACAGAGAACAACTGGTCTTACTGTGAAAGACTGAGGCAAAGAAGGCATTAAGCACCTCAGACTGTCACTGTGTTTCGCCCCACATCCAATATAGGATGGAGATTCTCCTCAGCCCTCCTTTTGTGGCTAATGTATTTATAGACACATTTTTTATTGTTGGTTGTTTTTGTTTTTTTTTTACAGTGGCAGCTGTAGACAACTGCCTACAGCTGCTTTTCTCCCTGCGTAACCTTGCAATACCTTTCTAATTTTCTCCCTGCATAACCTTGCAGCACACTTGTAGCCCTCCTGAGTTGCCTGCCCCTTCTTCCAAAGGCCATAAACTCTCCTTCTTTCCCTGAGATTCAGCCAAATCTCTGTTCAGCCAGGCTGGTCTTCTTTCCCTTCTGGCTTGTCTTTCACTACATGGGGATGGCCTGCTCCTGCGCCTTTAAGATATCCCTCTCGAAAGACTGCCTTCCAAGGGGCTCTGTCAACCAGTCTCCTAACAAGCCAAAGTCTGCCCTGCAGAAGTCTGAGGTAACAGTTCTGCTGGCCCCCCTCCTTGTTTCTCAGAGAATCAAAAATTCATTTCATAATCACTGTGCCCAAGGTGGCCTCCAGCCATCACGTCACCCATGAGTCCTTCCTTGTTCACAAAGAACAGGTGTGGTGGGGCGCCTTCCCTAGCTGGCTCCTCACCAGCTGGGTCACGGAATTATCCTCCACATGCTCCAGGAACGCCCTAGACTATTCCCTCTCTGTACTGCATTTCCAGCAGACATCTGGTAAGTTGAAGTCCCCCAGGAGAACAAGGGCTAGCAATTGTGAGACTTCTCCCAGCTGCTTGCAGAATATTTCACATGCCTCTTCATCTTGGCTGGGTGGTCTGTAACAGACTCCCACTGCCTTGTTGGCCTTCCCCAAGATTCTTACCCACACTCAACCCTATCGTCACCATCGTGGAGCTGCAGAGACTCCAAACACTCCCTAACACACAGGACTACCCCACGGCCGCTTTCCTTGCCTATCCCTTCTGAAGAGTTTACAGCTTTACATACGTGACAACCAAATCAGGCACTGGGCAGGGGTACTTTTGGGGTAAGGGCTGAAAGTCAGCTTGTGAAAAGACAACACAGATGCCTAACATCACATTTACTGTGAGCGTAAGTGCTTGTTACTAATGACAGACAGTGCTGTAATGCACACAGAGCTGTGGTCAGCTAGTTGGGATCAGACTGGGCATTCTGAACATGGCTCACTCATTTGGCATTATTAATTGATTGTTTACAAATACAATGTTTCTAGAAAAGAGCATGAACCTGTTACAGAAGTAATCTTCCTTTTCTAAGCCCAGCTCAGGATTCTCCCCTTATGAAAGAGAAAAGAACTTAAAAATTCCCAATATCCATCATTCTCCGCCCTGTAATTCTCCAAACATCAAACTTCTCATCCATGCCTAGGAGTCAAGGACAACTCTATCTGACACTGGGGCAGAAGCACCAAAGATGTTAAGCTCCCAGGTTTGTCAGAAGAGGTGGCATAAAACGACCAAGGAGAAAGAGAGATTAATACTCCTACTGAAGAAATGTTTACAGAGCAGATTCAACCATTAGAGATTCCACACAACAGATGGCACTGGAGAAAATCAAGCGTCATGCGTTCTGCCACTCACAGAAATACTTGTTAAATAGGATGCAGAACAGTCGCTAATGAAGATAACACGTAAGAGAGTATTATTCTGCTCTAAGGCTTGATTTGACTCAGAGGGAGCATTTCCATCTATCCCAGGCTGCTATTTCTTTTTACAGAATTTCTTTGATGCTTTTTGCTTTTAACACGTTTTGTTCTGTTACCTTGATGATATGCCAGTAAACAGTGGAATGAGATTTCTCCTAGGTTTCTTGAAAAATTTCATTGCCTAAAAAAACAACTGACTTTGAAAAGTCAGTTTTCTTTGTCTTCCTTTCTGTGCCACTCCAATTAGAGCCTCCCTCTGTTGATGAGTTCTTGCTTGTCTCGTCTTGTTAGATGTTGTAGTCTTTACACTGAACATTTTTCTATGCAGATTTGTGATGTCTCCTTAATTTAAATACCTATTGTCTTCCTGCAAATTTAATAACATGTTCAGGCATGTTCATGCTTGTTTTATTCACATTTTTATATCTTGGTTTACAGATAATCTCAGGTAGCATAGAAAGACTACAGTAAAAGCAAATGCTCAGGGTGTTGGGTTTTTTCAATTAAAATTCTAAGTATGAAATTGCTGTATATGAAAGTGAAAAAGGATGTCAAAAGTTCCACTTCCACCTGCCCCAACCCAGACCACCAGGCAAATCTGATAAACATGTCCCAGTTACTGTATAGAATAAGATATGTATATGCACAGGGCTGATGAGTTTACCCTCTGGTTATGGCTCTACAGCTTCAATTACTAGCTAATCCTTCTAAGTCTAGAATGACTGAAAAATGGGAGTGACCCAGCGAAAGCCCAGTTTTAGAAACAACATTCAAAAACTTTCAATGGAAGGGATAAGAAATACTTGCATTGCAAAGAAATTCAGATCCTGGATGTTCAGGAAATGCCTTGGGAGATGCAGGCTGTAACTCTTAGAACTGAAATAGGAGCAGAAGTCAGGTCCCCCACTCCAAAAGCAGGTGGCCACCATGAAATACTTGAGACTCAATGAGGTGGAGATCCCTCACAGAGGTGGTGTGTTCCAAGACTGCTGACTGAATTGAGCCCTTTCATCAAGGGTTGCTTACATTTCCAGATCCCACCTGGATTTGGGCATTCAGAGAGAATGTAAGATACAGGGAAGAACTAACTCCAGCTGTAGTACAGTAAACCAGTAAAGCACCTACGTAGTAAGAACAGTAACAAACTGAAATTTTCTTTTGAAAATAAATAAAATTCTTCTACCTTACATGGTTACCTTCTACCCCGTCTCCTTTCAGACATCAAGTTTTCCTGTTGGACCCAGGCAAAGATTACTGTGCTCTCAGGACCGATGCTCCAGATGAGAACTCCAAGGAGATCAGACATACTAAAAAGGATAAAGATTTCTTGATGCTCATGTTCCTTTCCCACCTGAATCAAGAATTTTCCAAGAAGTTGCTACTACTGTAGAGAGGAATGGAAAGAGCCAAAAGACTGCAAAAATAAAGCTGAGAGGAATGTACAATCACAAGAGCATTTATGTTCTTGTCAAGATACAACAAGATCACCACCACCACACTGACAGCAACAGACTGAAAGGCACTAGCAGGCCAGTTCTTCTGGATTCTTTTTCCAAGGATTCAGTTTCCTGCTATAAGGCAGATGAAATCATGTTTACACTATCAATAAAGTAACCAATTACAGTGAACAATTGCAAAATGTTAGATGAGAATTTATTTCAGGACTTACTGGTAATTGCCATCCAGAAGCCTCATCATTCATCATAACTCAAAGGAATTCATCGCATTTATCGCAGGGCAGAGGTGAAACTTACAGGTTTAGATTAGGAGCTGTGTCCATGGCAATAACGAGAAATTAAATTAATTCAGTCTTCAAGTTCTCTTTCTGAATACTTTTGTCTTTTATCTCTTTCTTTCATCACCTAGGAGCTGTTTTTACCAAGGCTTCAATTTTATAAACACAGATACTTCTTACTTGCTCTTACTATTTTTCTCTATACTCCTGTAAACTCTTTAATACTCCAGCAATAAACAGTATTGTATTTTCTGTCTTTCTCTGAGAAGAATAAAGCCATTCTTGAGACTTAATTCTTTTTATTTAAAGCAACAGCTGATTACATACATCTAAAAAGACCAGCTATTGACATCCCCCTGTAGTGCACGGTTGTCCAAGTCAATTAAGTGCTATCAGATGATCCTGAAATTGATACAATCTTGAAACTGTTCTGCCACTAAGAGTGACAGAAAGATTTTTATTGTTGTTTCTTTCACTGCTCTTTGTGTCTTTATCGAACTAATTAGGATAGACAGGAACATTTTACAATCTCATCATAAACCTTTCCTTTATTCTAATGAGACTGTCTGTTTTTCATGGAAAGGAAACACACATTTCTGTGAGGTATTATATACAGCCAGCCAAGCTCCTACAGTGCAAAATATTAGGACATTCACAACATTTCGTAAAATATGGCATAGGTTTCTGTTTCTTATAAACAGACTGCATTTCAGCTTGCTCTCTACCCATGGAAGGTAGGTGTCTGGGATTTCAGGAGAAACAAGAAAAATGCAGTCTGGATAGATTTTAAATGTAACTTGGTTTAAGTCTATCAAAAGCAGGCTGGAAGGAAAGAAGCTGAACAGCGTTCAGGAGGACAATCTACTTTTAGAAATGTTTTGCTGAACACATAAAACAAGGAAGCTCTTGCTGGAAGCAGACAAAAAACAGAACCTTTCCCCTGCAGCAGGCCTTCCTACAGAGATATGTACACATCTGACAAGTTTTGACAAACTTGAGAACCCCACTGCTGTTTAGGAAAGGTCATCTCCTACGAGCATGATTGCCACTGCTTTCAGCTTTCTGCTGCATGCCACTGTTGTGAGGGATCATAACCCAAACTTCCATTGCATGCTGCAAGGGGAACTCACATCTCTTCAGCCTATTTCATTCCTCTTCCAGGGAATGGGTGAAACAAAGACATATGTCTATGCTTAAAAAATTATAATAATTTAAAAATTATAATAATTACATTTATTTCATGAATGACACATTGGTGTTCTGTCAGCGATTCATCATACACCTCTGACAATTCTTGCTTTAGTCATATCATCTTTTTTTTTTTTTTTCCCCAGTCTTGTCCCTTTAATTCTTCTCCTCTACTGAGAGGCAAATTTCCTGCCCTCAACAGCAAATTCCACTTAATAATATAGAGTTCACTGCTGCTTGGGTCACATGCAGACAGGAGCAGATGGAGCATGTTGTGCCCTGGCTTCCCACCAATACAAGTTTAGGTCTCACATCTGCCACCTCCTCATCATCATCTCTGACAACATCTGCTTCAATCCCCTTTCCTTTTCTATCCCAATGACTGATTCTTCTTTCCTGTTCCTAAGAATAATGGGGACTGCCATAGCAAAGTATAAAGGTGTTTTGCCAGCTTTATGCCAAGAGCAAGATTCCCCAGTCAGCAGTTTTGCCTCCTACAGAGTCACTTTGTGCTGCTCCAACAGCATAAAGAGGTCACAGAACATCAGAAATTCAAGCCTTCTATGGCTGCGTGACAGCAGGAATTTGGAAGGTTGTATTAAATTTACTGTAATGTGGATACTTTATGATATCGAATAAATTACTCCGCATAAAAAAGTAATCAGAAACATGAACTTCAGCTTAGCTCTCCCAGTCTCCGTTCCCTCTCAAGACAACAGAAAGCAATATGTTCCTCTACAAAAGGGTTCAGTCAGGTTTCAGTTGAAGCTACCCTGATGGCTCTTAATTGTAGCCACCCTCTTCTAATTCAATAAGCAAGAAAATCCAGAGAGAACAGGTTTCTCAAAGTTAGCTGCTGAGAATAACCTCTCCCCCCTCCACCTCCAAACCAAAGCATGATGGAAGCTACGTTCCAAAACATCTTTGGAAACTATGCCTTTAATTTCAGTATTATCTAATACGATTTTACAACAGTCTATGAATGTCACTAAACGATGCAATTCCTCTTGGATTTTCCTTTGTCTTCTGAAGCTCTACTGTTGTCAGTTATCTTATGTCCAAGGTTTTCTCATATTGCCAGTAACTGTTGAATATAAATCTTACTTTATTCATATGTAAATCTATGCAAATACCAGTTTATGGATTGTGCACTGTGTATACTATGATGGGCTGATTACAGGGGCAATGGGTATTGATTTTAACACTTCTTGGAACCCATTGTATCATGCAAGTTCAGGGAATTTAGTTTTTTCTTTGTGTTTCAGCTTTCTTTTCTGTAAAATGGAGTAACAATGATAGTCATACCATTTTCCACTTTCAGGAGAGAAGAACCTTGGCAATTACTATGTGATATTATTAAGATGATATTAGTATTACTGAATGAAAGCCATACTAAAAAGATCATTTATGATTTTAGAGATTAATGAGATTTCTTGATGCATATCTAGTATCTGCCATCACAGCCCAATTACCGAAGCTTGATTTTATTAATGAACAGCACAGAAATGTAAAAAAATAAACATTTGTCTCTCACTTCAAGTCCTAAATCATTGAAGATTAGAAGAGATAAACAGCTAGGAGACTGTGCGGGGACTGGTATAGCTTGGAAAAATTATATTCTTATTATATACTGGAACTTTATGAAGCTATTTTGTATTTACAGTGGCTTTTTTGTTTCCTGACAACACAAAGCTCCCCCTTTTTAAGGGCAGGGGGGATCTCAAGGTAAAAAGGTTAATCTAAAAGAATAACGCATCTGGTAGGTTTAGCTGAGTTTTGTTGTCTCTAACCTAGGTTTCTGGTTGCACAGGTAGGATGTGGTGCCCCTATAAGTAATCATAACCTCATGGGAACTGAACTTATCCCGGTAGACCAATCCTGCAGGCAAATTTCAGAAAACCAAGGTACTCCTGCTGGTAACATTGTGCTCAGAGGCACTTCCCACCAGTATTGGAGATGCCCAGGAGACAGGTAAAGGAATTTTCACCTGGGACCACAGCAGCTGGATGTTGAAATTCTTGAGTCAACCTACAACTTGCAAGACAACAAGCTGTCCCTGGCAAACTGCTTCTTCCTGCAAGCAGAAAATTATTTAACTAACGAGCTTCCACCCAAGTTCCCAAATTTGCCTCCTTCCCAAATGTGTAACATTCCAAGGCACAGTAGAATTAAATCAGTAGAATTACAGGGTTTTTAATAATAAACATTATCCAAGATTAGAAAGTAAATCTCAAAGGACTCCTTTTACCACCAGAACAAGCATTCCCACAGGTTTTCTTGAGGTGCCTAGCCTGGCAATGTGCTTGCCAGGTCAACAATGTCACTGAGCTCTTGCGTGGGGGGAGGGGAGAAAAAAATCCACCAAAACACAAAACCAAAGAAAACTATATGAAACTAGAAACATCATAAAAGACACAGGCAATGAGGATAAAAAGCAATCAGAATGACAAACATATTTCTGCTGAAATTCACCATTGCTGCTGAGGGACTTTGCAAACACTGCATCCAAGTTGGAATTCAAGATATGAACTCCAGGGGCCTCATGCTTTTTTCCAAACACGCGAGAAAACCATTTTAAAGCAGCTTATCTCTTGTGCACATAGAGATATTCATGTCTCATGTCTAACAGAAAATGCTTGAAGTATGAAAGATTTCTTTGTATGTCTCTAAGCAGTTTAGGTAATTGCTTCAAACAGCGTTCCCTGCTTGAGAAATGCAGTACACACCTCCCCACCCACTCCATGGCAGCCTACAAGTTTCGATTTAAAGCAATAAATGGCATCTTGTCTTACTCATCACCATTTTGCTCCCCAAAAAAGGTTATATAATATAATGTAAACAAGTGATGCAGTTATATATAACATTACAATGAGAACTCGATCTTAAAACCCAATATAAATCCAATACGCTGAATATCGGCTTTCAGGAATTTTCTTTGCTACTCATAAATCCCTTACAAACAATCCTTCAATTCTAAAGGTTCAGCTTCAGATGATATTGTAGGTCCATGTGTTGTAAAATGCTATCTAACATTTATTTTAAAAATGAGAAGTATGGCAATATTTTTATCTGTTGTGTGGGGACACAGTAAAAAACATCAAATGTAAAGTTTGTTGGAACAATGAACTGTGCTTACATTCAACTATAAATCTGAAAAATGGGAAGCTGTCCAAAACTTGGATTAGTGCTCAGATTGAAACCTAATTGGTCTTTAATCCTCTATCATTGCAGAAAACAGGAAAATTACAGATTGCAAATGACAGTGTTGCTAAACCCCAGGAGTGTGGAAGCTTCTCAAAAAAAAAAACACCGAAAGGATGTGCATTATACCAGTTTTGTCATTAATTTTCCTATCCTAATGTATTTTGAAGGGTTGTCACACAATATAATCAAAGCAAAATGAGGAAGAAGTTTTAAGACAGAACATTTCTACTATAGGACACACCAGCTCCTGGTTTTGTAGATGTCCTACCATATGCAGTTAATGTGCAAATTTAGTTACTTGTAATCGATAAGGTACCAGGTTTTACATACTATAAAACCTTAAAATGGAATAGAAGTATAATTGGACAACCTGCCTGCAAAATTTACCACTCTATAGGATACAGAATTGTGTCCATTACTGAAATGAGAGGAAAAAAACATCCTTCCAGCATCACAGGAAAACATATATCTATTTTTTGGGGGGGTAGCTCTTCTATGAAGTGAGTAAATTTAAAACAAATTTTACTAAGACCACGTGCTTGTTGCTTGCTTTTGCAAATGCTATAGAGGGTGATGTATAAATCTTTACCAAAGCTTTATTACATCTGCTACATTACCCTACCTTCAATTCCTTTTAATTTAAGCATGTTATGAGCAGTCAAAGAAGAGGCATGATTTGTTCTTGACAGTCCACCATATCGGCAGCTTATTCTCAGTTTCTACATGTACACATATGGAACATTTTATTTTACAGCTTCCTCTTTGCATTTTGTAATTAGGCTGTCCGCTTAATATTTCCTGAAACATTTCGTATTCCATCTGTCTTTAGAAATAACGCTTAATTTGAACTTTCTTTAGTTCTCTGGGATTTTACCCAATTTTAAGCATAGACATGCTTTAGTTAGTTCTGAAATGCCCTAGGGGAAAATTCATCAGATCCTGTTAGGCTGAAAGCATCTAACTGATGTAAGAGTTCTTTGACCCGTTCTTTAGTCTGTTCCTGTCCCCTGTTGTGTTTTAATAATTATATTAAAAATAATTAACCTTTTATGGGAAAACTGAAACTGTTTTCCCATAAATTAGTTAATATTCTGTATCTTCTGCTGTTTGCTCACCCTTCTCATGAAGTCATTTTGAACTAGTTCAACAGTAATTTATTTTAAATCCTTCCTTAAATTAAACAGCCACAGATTTTCATATAGACAAAGTTTCTATCCTACAGGGCAATGGAATCTTTTTTCTAAATGTTCAGGTTCAAAGATAACCACTTTATGACAAATTGCAGTAACATTCAGTAGAACATGGAAACTTTTGCTGCCATTAAACTGTACAATGCCAAATATAACCAGTAAGATAAAATCTATAAATCCTGTGAGTTTTACAACAAAACAGGCCTATATAGAAAAAAAACCAAACCCTGACACACACCATCACAGTCTGTATACATGCCCAGAACATCTCAATTAACACCAGCAAGTCTAGGGTCATGAATATAAGTTAAAGAGATAATTCTTAACTACAGCCCATTTATTTCAAAGAAAACACTAGCAGTTATTTTCGTGTTAAGACTACAGTCTTACCAACAGTGATGAATAATACTACAGGCAAAAATTAGAAGCTTTTTTTTACAAAAAATCAGCCACTAAATCGCCTATAAACAATGCAACAACCCTTTCACAGTGGCTTGTGCATGAAAACTAATTTTGTTGTTGATTAAGCAGGAATACTGCTCAATGGCTACTTTTCCATCTCTTAAAATAATGGAGTGTCAACTGCTAAAAACCTTTGCTGGATATCAGCTATTGCCTTCTGATAATCATCATGCATCTCTTTTATAGTGCCTAAGACAGATCCATAACATTACCATCATTACTCTCAGTAGCAGACCTGGCTCTCTATGTATTTATATGAAATCTCAGACTTTGCTAGGACCCTGTTTCAGCTAATATCACCTTCATTCACAGTTCCTCACTGACAAATCAATAATCTACCTTTGTCTTTACTAAAGTGACTATAGTGTATATCTCAAGTTATATACTTAAATTTACTTCCCTTAGTGCTGCAGTTTGCATGTATGGCCACATTCTCCTGTATCTGTGACCCAAGACATACCTCTTAAATGGAGGATGGAAGACAGAGTATTTCATTATTAGCATCAGATAAGAAAAAAATGTGTAATTATAAAAAGTCAACCTTCAACACAAAATGAATGCTTAATTTTGATGGAGAAAAAGTCTTTGGCTATAGTCATTACAAGGAGTTTTCAGGAAGCAGCCTGCACAAATGGCTATTTCTTAGGCTTTCCTTTGCAGGGATCTGGTTTTCATCCAGCAAAAATCAACACGAATCAACTGATTGCCAGATTTGAAAGGACTTCAGCTGGTGTTTTGCCTACTGAAGGTTCACGGATAATGTGTCAGAAGATACCACAGGGCATAATACTTTGGCTGAAAGAGTGATTAAACATCTTTCCTCTAGTCTCGCAAATTATGAAGGGCTCAGAGCTCTGCATTTCGCTTCTGCTTAACCTCAGAGCTATAAAGTAAAATATTTAGTGATTTTAAAACACCGTTAGGACAACCTTTCTAACTATGCTTTTTAAAATTAATACAAGGGGTGGAAAGGTGAATGTTTCCTACGTGGCCAGAAAAGAAGCAGACAACAGTCACGGTGAGAGGTTACTTCCCATTCCACAATGAATTGTCCTTATCTCCCTGGTATACAATCTTACCAGAGGAATTATCAGTTCTCATACTGTACCAGTCCTAACCTACAGTTTCAAACACATCAGTGCCACGGAAAGGAGTAATGTAACAACTTCCTAGATTACACAGCAGAGCGATTAGCCCTAAAGCAGATCAATAACATCAATGGTTTGAGCTTGAGGATAAATAACCCTGATACTGGTAACAGGTTAATTGTGTTTCAAGCTGCTCTTGCCAGTGATAAAATTTTGATAAGACCGAAGATTTCAAAGGCCTTTTTGGGTTTTTTTATTATGGCTAAAGTAGAGGTCTAAGCTTAGACCATAACTCAATTAGGCTGAGAGGTATATACGTACAAGAAAATAAAAACAAGGAATTTAATCTTATGAAGCGTGATCCTACCTCCGCTACACTGACACCGCAATGTGTCACCCTGCAAGTATGAGATCAGCAGCAGGGGACTGTTCTACTTTGCCACATTGATTTAATGGAGGTTTTTCAGTTTAAACCAGAATTTCCTCAGAAGGCAATGGGCGTGCTGGCTTTGGCTGGGATAGTCGTTTCCTTCACAGTAGCTGGTATGGGGCTGTGTTCTGGGTTTGTGCCGGGAACGGTGCTGACAATTCAGGGGTGTTTTCGTTACCCCTGAGCAGCGCTCACACAGAGCCCCGGCCTTTTCTGCCCCTGCCCCAGCCCACCGGCGAGCAGGCGGGGGGGCACAGGACGCCGGGAGGGGGCACAGCTGGGACAGCTGACCCCGACTGACCAAAGGGACACCCCATTCCATATGGTGTCATGCTCAGCGTGTAAAGCTGGGGAAGGAGAAGGAAGGGGGGACATTCTGAGCGGTGGCGTTTGTCTTCCCCACAGTCACCGTTCCACGCGATGGAGCCCGGCTGTGCTGGGGATGGCTGAGCCCCTGCCCGCCCAGGGGGAGTGGTGAGTGAGTGAGTGAGTGAGTGAGTGAGTGAGTGAGTGACTGAGTGAGTGAGTGCCGCCTTTGGCTGTGCCTGTGTGCATGGCTTTTACTTTACCTATTAAACTTTGTTTACCTCGGCCCACAAGTGTTCTCACCTTTACTCTTCCATTTCTCTCCCTGAACCCAACACGGGCAGAGCCAGCAAGTGGCTGCGTGGGGCTGAGCTGCCGGCCAGGGCTAAGCAATGACAACGGGCGAGCATCTGAGCTCAGTAGAGCCGATTCTGTATTTTAGTGATCTTCAGTGCATGAAAGGAGATTGTTTGATATTTTCTAACTGTAAGAAAACCTGTAAATATATGGAATGTGGCTTTCCCCCCACCCCAAGCTATACTGAATTACTCGGAGGTAAAACTGTGCGTTATTGAATGATCAAACCACTAAAAAGCAATATAGGTGCAACCAATAGAGGCAATTAAATGATTCCTTTAACACAGTATATTGACATTAATCTCTCAGATTTGCTCTGCATTACCGAAAGCCTCCTAAACAAATATGCATAGAGTGTAAGTACTCAGCATTGCATAGTTAAGTAAAAAGACTAAAGTCTCATTTACACTTGAACTCCTATATATTTTCCAACAGTCTGAAATGGTTTCTGGTAGTAGTGTTTTAACAGAAAGAAGCATGTTATAAATGAGTTGTAGGGAGCAAAAATTTTATTTTGATGTTGAATATGATTTTTCTCATTTAAATTATCCTTGCATTCAAGGTGACTCAATCATGTGCTGAATCCAGGGTAGTTCAGGAGTGAAATTTAATCATAGAAAGTATCTCCTGAGAAACTAAACATGATCTTCTTGTGGTAATATGGAAGCAGTCACTTACAGAAACATCTCTCATTTCAGCCTTAATTCCCCTCAGAGTTTTCTGGTTTGCATGGAACTCTGCTTGCTCTCTGGAATTGCTCTCCCACTGTTTCCATGTCACTCTTGATGATCAGAAAATCACAGCTGTGTCGGTATGTGGCTGGAGTTACTTACATGCGCATATTCACCCTGTCTCTATCTCTCACATACATTTTCCCATTTACTGATTAACTCTAGGAAGCAAATTTTCAGAGGCATCCCTGGATATTACATGCCCAACTTCAACTGATTTCCAGAACTATCTCCACACACCACCACATCACCCCCGCTAGACATTAACTAGCTCACAGCTGCACTTTTGAAAAAGACTTTGCCCATCAACACCAATGGTTTTGCTGAATGGCCATGTTTTCACAGTCCCATATACTCATACATGTCACCATAATATATTTATGTGCATTTGTGTATTTTTTTTTACTGGACAGATGCAATCTTAACTGCGTGTGTGCGGTTAGCTTTGAAAATTTAGCAAACATGAAAATCACTTTCTTTTTCCCACATACAAATCCCTGACAAAAGATGTTTTTCAATTAATATTTGTAGATCCACTGGCCTTTTTCTCTACTTTTTTAGATTAAATGGCCTTCTAATTCAAGCTAAGTAGATGCTTAGGAAATTATTTCAATATTAGTTAAGAAGCTTCATGGTAAAACTCACTGTAAAAGAAAAAAAAAAAACCAAACAAAAACCAACAGCAAGCCTCCCTATAGTGCCACATTTCCTAAATAAGAAATACGGCTAATTGAAATTCTACCCCGTTTCAAAGGAAGAAAAACGCCTTGTTATGATTCTGTTTTCCTAATCTCCGTGTAAACAATTATAAAATGCAAATATTTGTCCATTTATGCATAAAGCAATCACCAATTTTCTTTTCAAAGTAAATAGGTGTGGAAGTCAATTTGAGCAATAGTTCCTGGACCCGGTGAGAGCCACTATCTGACAAGACCAGCAGACAAAGTGCCAGAAGCATCAGAAATCTGGAGCTCACCTGCTGCCAAATTAAAAACAGCTTCCACAATATTCTTATTCCACAAATACTGGTCAGAGTCTTTCACCACAGAAATTTTTTATTTATTTCTAGGTTACAGCTTGTGCTTTAAGTATATAACACTGGCGTACCTTCTAGCAACCTACACATTGTACTGTTTAATGTCACTAAGACTTTGTAGATACTGGGGAGCAATATTTCAAAACAGGTGATCTGACCTTTAGAGTCTTTCTGAGGATTCCAGTTATATTTGTCTCAGACAGAAACTGTATTTTCTACTGGATTTTATTTGATAACGGAAGGTTAGGCAAATACAAACAGCCAGAGCAACAATTGCTTGCTCACATACAACGATACAAGAGCTGAACATCCCAGATGTACTGCAGGTATATTCCTAATATTTCCACACATGCTGTCTTGTAGCTTGGCTCTTATCTAAGTTTCTACATTTAAAAAAATGTGATTGTTACTGCTTTGTACCTGTATTTCCCTACTGATGAAAAACATAGGCCAGAGTGGCACTACAATTTAAATAGACCATAAGGCAGATTGTCTCATCCTGATGCTGCATGTGATTTGCAATGGTTTTAATCACAAAGACAGCAGAAGGTCACTTCTCTTAATAAAAAACAATTTTTTTAAAAATTAAAATGTGCTACATTTAGGTCCCTCCACGGTGCCAGAGTAGTGCCTCATGGAAACGTACTCTAGGCTGTCTAAATTAATTATGCAAGTAATCCCTTTGCAGGAAGAGAGAGAAACCTTAGCATCCTTCCAGTACAAGTTCTGATCCCACCCAGCTAAGCTGGTGGGAACTCTGCAACTTTCAAGCAGCAGCTTGTATTTCAGAGTCATCTGCAAATGCAGATGTAAATTAAAACTGATGAAGCCCAGCAGTAAGGGAAGGATGAAAGGACTTGCAGCAAGACTAAAAAGAAAGAACAGGACATGGATCAATAAACCCAGTACTCTAATCAGACTGAGCTATTTGTATGGAATATTTCAGAGGAATGAAACTTTGTTAGTTATTAACCAACAAGTTTACCAAGCATTTTTAAGCCATTATTTGTCCAGGTAGGAAGCATTTAAAAAAAAATACCTAGTTACATTTTCTGCTGAGACTGGTCATGAGTAGAAGTCTTCACTTTTTAAGGCATAGTGCACCGAAACTTACCTCTGTATCTTGTGGAGCACCTAGTGACCAAGTTTGCAACTCTGTTGCTGGTCACAAACAAGTTAGTGCTTTCCCACTTACAAACAACTCATAAAACTTTAATACACTTGCTGTGCCGAGATTGACCGTGGAAGAATTTCATCTCAAAAAGCCTCCTACCGCATCTTACTCATTCACTTAAAATAGATACTTGAATTTTCACTTAAAAAAAAAATATATATATATGTATATATACACACACACCCCCCAATCACAGTTTTACTCCACATATTTTATACAATTTCTTTCCAAGAACAAATAATTCTTTAAGGGATTAAAAAAAAAAAAAAAAAGTTGTGTTGGTTAACTAGAAACAGGACAAAACAATGCTGCAAAAAAGTAAAAACTAAGAAAAATTACCAAGGAGTAGGACTTTTATAAGCCTATTTATGAAAGTTTTTCAGTAATATACAAGGAACTTAAAAGTCAAATATAGGCTGAACATCAAGAAATGTTCCTGGCAGTGAACATGCAGACTAAACAGCAAGAATTACTCTTGATAGCAATGTTCTGCAGTTGGTGAATCAATCTTCCAAAGGAAGGACTTGGTGACCTCTTCAGCTGGAGCCCTGAGAACTATGTGAAGCAAGATGGGACATACAAAATTTTCAGAACCTTGGGCTTTGCATTAACTGTCCAGACACAAATTGGCAGGAGATATTCTAGATGACAAAAGAAAACCTCTTTGTTTCTCACTTTGCTAGTTTCAGGTCAGGCACACCTGAAATTACCAGCTTATGTAGTTGTCTAGGTGATTTTTTTTTTCCTTAACATTCATTTCTATTATGGAAGAAGTTTTATTTCCAATTACTGTACAATCCATATAAAGACTGTATAAAAGGCATTTATAAAAGTAAAAAATGGGAATTTTTAACAAAGCCATGAGTAAAGCAGGATGCATTTTTCTATAATTAAAATTTCTGCCCTCATCACCTGAGTCACTACCTTTGTACAAATCTCATCAGAATCGTCATCTTGTTTGCACCTAGCTGCGAGACAGAAAGGATCTGCGATAAAAGCAGCATTAAAAGCATCCTTTAAAAGAAATCCCACTGTTCCTTTCGGTCTTTTCTATTGTACCTCAAGTATTATTATAATGGCTTCTAGTAATGCCTAACAGATGTAGAATCAAAACCTCAGATTTAAAAAAAAAACCCCAAAACCAAACACACATGTAAACCTTAAAAGTATTATTAAAAAAAAAAAAATAAATAAAGCTTGAGACTCCTGGCTACCATTGCCAAAAGATTTATTGGTATAGGAAGGAGCGGGTGAGTGGAGCAGGCAGCCAGGCTGCATGGAGAACAGCAAGGTGGGCAGGTCTACTGCCCCTCAAGTATCTGTCCCAGCTGTATGGCAAAATAGTCATGTAGTGAGTAAGTGAAGCGATGAAATTATGAGAACAGGGAGGAAGATCCCTAAGGATGCTAATTTTTATGGACTTTGTAAGGCATTTTATTTTGTACTTTATGTGGGAACATGTTTAATGCAGTACATACGACATGAGCTAGCACCTACACCAGCATATCTCCGAGCTCACTCCCAGTAGCAAAATGAGCCTAGTATGCATTTACACCAGTGTAAGTCTTCTCATTATAACAGTTTGTTTGCACTTTCTTCCCCCCACCATCCCTTCTCATTCATTTAAAGCAGCAACAAAAACAAGCGCCTAATACAGCCATTACCTCTTTGTTATTGGCTTTGGGGATGTTCAACCTGCAGTTATTATTGTAGGAGTAACCGTGGGTGAAAATCTTTCCCAATGCCTTTGTCTTGGCTCAGTGCAGCATATAAATCAAAAATTGTTATGTACAGCTTGCATGTTGTTTACTCTCCAGCGTTATTCTAGCTGCATTTTTACAAGCTTAAGCTCAAAACAGACGATCAGAGGATTTTAGATGCTTCAAGCCCCATCATTTTCACTAAATTGAACTAAATGTCTTTATGGACCTGTGAACTGAAAACTGTTCTAGGTCTCATCTGTACCAATGACGTAGTGATAGCAAGAAGAATATCTTATCCTACAACATACATCATTGCAGCAATCGTAATACAGTTGAGGATGAACTAGTTTCAAACTGCTGTGGTGTCTGATTTTTGCCAGGATGCCGTGAGGAAGAAAATGCAGAACAGTAATTTCTCCCAGAAGAATCTGGGATGTTTCCTATTTAGAGAGCTGCAGAGTATCTTTCAGGATAGAGCACAGACTGTTAAAAACCAGTAGCTAGAGAAGCCTTTTTGGTTAGAAAAGCCACTGTTCTTCAGGGATGAAAACTTAGCATTGAGTTTTGATTCCATGTTCGCACAGCCTCTTCACCCTCTCGCTGCGTTAATCTAAAGCAGTGCTGGGAAGACGATTGTTTACTGTGTTCTCTGCTAACTGTCATTTTACTCAAGACTTTCTACATATGTCCTGTAGACGTCTCATTGACAATAACCATTCGCTCCTACAGCACATCATCTGTGTGCAATCAGAGCTCACAATCTTCCAGGAGGGTTTTGCTTTCCACATTGTGAAATATATAGAAACTAAATGCTATCAGAATATTCTGGGATATTCTGCAACTCCTCCATCTCACTTCCAGTGCAACACCATTGCATTACGCATATGCAAATAATAAGTGGAAAATCTAAGTTCTTTAGATTAGACTGTCTATTTTTTACCAGAGTCTTCCTATTATTAAGCAGCTTACTTCCGATGATGTTTTTCTCTTTACACTATTTAAGTGTCTATGGTTTCAAGTTCTGCCTGATATAGCTGCGTAACATACTTACAGTACATGAGAGAGAGAATCTCTACTGAAAAATTATTTTAAGTGATCAGAAATGAGGATTTGTGAATTATACCCATACTTTAACTAGCTTTAATAAGTTCAGCCACTTTTTTTTTTTTTTTTTTTTTTTCAAAAAAAGGGGCATAGAAACACTTTTAGATCAATTTTTCCTAAAGACTGCACAGCACTGAAACACTGAAATGAAATATGCTGGGAGAAAAAAAAAAAAAGTGTGGCATTTTCTGGTTCACCTGTTATGTATTTCCAATTTTCTGTCCAACATATGTGGAGAATTAGTACTCACTTGCACACAGAAATCATTCCAGTTCAGATAAGTGATGGAAAATCTGGAGGAAGTGTAGCTCCTACTCAGAACCTGGGGGGGGGGGGGGGGGGGGAAGGGAAAAAAGAGCAAAGAGTTAATTTGTTATTCACCTGGAATTCCAACCAGTTCACATTTTTGCCTCAGTTCTTCAGCAATATGGAATATTTTCTTCCTGCTGATTTTCTGAAGGTTTTTGACTTTCTGACTTCTTCCATCAGCAGGCAACTGTCTGTCCAGCTACAGCTTTCTTAACATTATTAAGCTTAATTAAGCTGCCTAGTCTCCAAGTTGCTCTTAAATTTATTCCTACCATAAACACAATGGAGTGTTCTGGTTCCTACTGTCTCTTACCAATTCTCTCTGGCTTCCTCTTTTGTACTTTGCATTATCTTAATGATTTCTTCCTTTGTTTTATTACACATTTCCCTATTGCATCCCTGAGCTGTCATGCTACAGCCTCAGCACTCCCACATCCAAGAAGTTCAAATCCAACTTTCCAGGCAATTACCCTCTAGCTCAGTGAGATGCTGTTTTCCTGAACTGTATTACAATGACTGCCAGCAATCAGTCACTCTGAATATAAATATAAAGTAGCGTTTCTGCTTTCAGCTTTTTACATTTACTTCTTGAAAGAATCTATAGACAAAAATAATTAGCGGCAGAGAGCTGAAGACCTGGCAGGGAATCGTGATAGCCCTGCAAGGAGAGCAATCGATACTTTAGTGATAGTCAATAGCTACCTGGATAATTATTTTCAGTCAAATTGCAATCACACAGTGTGCATGATTTACCTAGGGCATGATTTTATAGCAAAAATTATGAATACAGCACACCGGGTTAGCAAAGGATCGCTTTAAACAGCTTGCAAGCCCTCCAGTGACACCTGCCACCTTACACACTGCACAGGCGTCCAGTAAGCTGTTAAAAGGGCCATGTAAATACACCTGTGTAGGTACATGTCCTCATTGACAGATTATTTAGCAAATAGGTATAGGCTGATGCCAGTGCTGTACCTACATGCTGCTTTTACTCTACATTGTTTCAGAAAGCACATGTGAAGAAAGATTAAGGTATCCTGGTAAACACTTTGTAGCAGAAAAGAAACCCAGAGCTAGCTGGGTTAGGCAGTTGCTAAACAAGACTCTTTTTTTTGAAAGAAATGAAAGCCACAAAACAGGTGACGTTTGAGTTAAAAAAAAATAATAAAAAAATAATAACACACACACACTTTACTGTATGTTTTTTAAATTTCGAACAGCCAAAATTACCAAATGTTTAAGCTCCACTGAAAACTTAAATCAGACTACTAGAGGCTGTAAAGTACCCCGGCTTTTAAGTGAACATGAATGCTAGGCGGAGATGTGTGGCAGGTGGGCAGGACCAGTCATACAGCGCTGTGCAGAAACAGGAAAATCGCAGAGCCTACTCTTCATAGTTAGGAGACCATCACTAGGGATGCTTACTCTTGCTTTATAACAAGGAGTCAGAAAATAGTACATTCCAGCAAACTTCATGAGCTCATTCTGCTTCAAATATTTCCGATTATTTAATTTCTATCCTTAATTTTTAAATAGTGCCATAATGTGTACCCACAGAAACATCAGCTCCCTATGGTTTCATTATGCAGCAAAAGCTCTTTGTTACAAAGGAGTAAAGGTGGGAGTAAGTAGAAGCACGCAACTAATATCTCAGGATAGCTAATTAAAAACCAGCAAGATCTTTTTTTTTTTTTTTTTCCCCTCATAAATTGCTGGTGTTCCCTGCATGTTGCAAAACATGCTGCTGCTAATGAGTTTTACAGGATAAGGTAGAATTGGAGGCAGCTGGCAATAGCACGTGGCTACTATCACACTGTCTTTAAAGGTGAACTTCCTTACCTAGAGCCCTCTAAACTATGTTTAACAAATCTTAACAGAAAAAGAGATCAGCATTTTCCAATTGGAACTGCTTGCCTTGCTCTGCAACTGGCAGGATTGCCAGAGAGAGATCAGAGCAAGAGAAATAATTTATGATAATTCTACCTTCCACACTGCTTCATTTCTTAAACTGGCTTTTCACAAAAAATATCCTCCACAAATGCTGCCAAGGGAGATCTCACTACAGGCATAAGGACAAAGCAGATCCAGGAGAGAGCACAAATGGTTATTGTGCAGCCCTCTACCTTTTACTTGTCCTTTTTTTTTTTTTTTTTTCCCAGAAAATATTATTACATTTTTTTACCCCTTTGTCATTTCCTTGGCAGCTTACATCAGCTCACATTACTTTCGTAACCTTTTCTTTCCTTCTACGTGCTACATTTTGGGCATTGCCATTGGTTTTACACAGCACTATACCTTCGCCAATGGGGAAATACAGAAATAAAGAATCCAAATAAACATCCAAAAGTTCAAGTGTCCAAATGTCCTGGGAGCTGTGGTCTAGAAACAGAGCTGGAGGTTCCTCTAAAAGAAGCTGCAAAGTAAGCTCATGAAGTAGCTTGTGTCTTCACAAATGCAAAAAGAAGGTAGGGGAAGAAAACAGCCACAGCTGCCACTTGTCCCAACACCTCTAATATCACAGGCAACAGCTGGGACCTATTACTGCGATTTCATGCTCCAAGTTTTTTCATCTGATGCTAAACAGCATACCTTTTATGAAACTCCAAGCTGGAAAAAGTGCTCAAAGAAAGTTTAAAAACTTAAATAAATTTAGTGCAATTCAGCTCATTTAGTACTCTTAAAGGCATAGAAATAGACAGAAAAAAACCCCAAAAGCTAGAACTGTCAGACCTTGTGGCAAGTAGTTGGTGTGAAGAAAAGGTGGAAGTCATCTGGCACCAGGCACTGGACAACCCAACCTTCTGTCAGCCCACTAGCTTGGATTGTGTTTACAGTGTTGCCCCAAAAGAAATAAGTAAATATTAGAGGCAGTCAGCAATCCAGCTGTTCTGTTGCTCAAGCACAGAGTTCGGAGGAGTGCACCTGTTTAACAAGGGGTATAAAGCCAACAAGACCCAGTAGAAGAGAAGAGACTTTTTACATGTTGAAATTATCTACTAGAAGATGTAGGTAGAGTTTGACTTCAACATTTGAAGGGGACACTAGCTGAGGCAGCAAGGAAATCTATTTTTACAGATTCCCCAGCTGACACTGATCAAGTGGTGGGTGGAAGGAGACAGGACAAGGCCACGTGTTTTTCTGCCCTTCCCTCCTTTCATCCCACAGAGGGATCTGAGACCTTTTCCTATTCTTTTCCTTTGCACAAGGAAAGCCAGACTCCAAAGGGAAACTGAAAGCACACCGCTGCTCTCCCCTGACCCCAGTTATCCCATCCCTGCTGTAAATAAAGCTCATATTCATCCAACTAAATATCCCAGCCTCAAAGTTTTCCCTTCAATAAAAGGATGATATCCATAGTAAAGATTCTATTTTAATTTATTATTTATTTAATTATCATATTTATTATTTATTTATTTTTGTTTGATTATTCATTATTAATCATTTATGTTTATTAATAATCTAATTAAATTTATTTTAATACTAAGGCTTTGTGTTAATAAGACAAATGAAAGCATCAGTAGTTTCACCACAATAAAACAGGGGCTATGTAACAAAATAGACTCAGAAAGGTTGCTTGTAAGATAAAAAGTTAAAACATTTATGAAATAAGGAAAATTATGTAACACAGCAGACAGCTGTCTGAAGTGGATACTACATGTTGCATCTGAGGTGGCTTTACCCTGGTCTCAAAGCCATGCCTCCCCTTAGGCTTAAGGTTACAGGCAACTGAGCCACATAATCTATTTTCCACTGCCCCTTCAATTGATTCAACTAGCTCCCGCTCTCTGGAACACTTCATGAAGAGCTTGCGGGGAAAAAAAAAAAAAAAAGAAAAAAAAAAATTAATCAGTCTGGAGAACACAATCCTTATTTAACAACTTGACATCTTCTCAGAAATGTGGGAGGCTGAAAAGACAGACAGACCCAGACTAGATAGGAACATTGCCCGGTTAAACTAACCTTTTCCTGCTTCGCTATAAATACCATAGCCTCTATCATGTATTTCAAAGTCTTTTCATGCAAAGTTTTGAAAATATGAATCAAACAGGCAAATGAAGAAAGACAAAAATTTAGGCAGAAGCCAAATTTCAGACAAAGAGAGCCCCAAGAAAATTAAAATTACCGGTATGGCATAAAAACCTTATCTTGAACTTTTGATCCTTAAGTTCAGAGTCTCATGATTTCTTGACACAATGCAACGACATCCTTGGCTCTAGTGCCACCAGGAAGACTTCTATAGCAGCCAATATAAAGTCTTCAGCATCTTTATTCTGGCAGCAGACAGCCCTGTCACTGCCGCACCCTGCATTTCCATAATTTGTGAATAACAACCAGAGATTGTATTTACCTCAGTATTTTCTTCCTCCATTGTTTGTCTACCCACCCTTACATCTTCCCGCGGCTTCTGCTGCTACATGTTAGACATGGCTAATAAGGAAAGCAAAACATTTTCTTCATAGCCTATATAAATGTAAACAAATACAGCAGCTGAAAGTATGGTTGGGTTTCTGTTTCACACTGACTCATGCTGTTATATCATGCACGGAGTTGATCACCATGGCAATGAGATGCCAGAAACCATTTCCAAACTTTTGTGAATATTTAAGCATAGGCAGAAAAATTCAAAACAAAATACTTCTGTAATAACCTTTTGCTTCTTTTTCAAGTCATGAACCATTATGAATTCCATCACAATTTTCTTACAGTCATTCATTAGTCACAATTCTTTTCAGATTAATTTTAACAAAGAGTTGATATTATTATTAATGCATTTTAATTACAGCCACAATGTGGAGTTCAGAATTGTGGGACAAGGTCATATTGCACTAGATGCCAAAAAATAGAGAACAGAAAGATGGTTGTGGCCCCCGTAAGTTGGCAAGTATCACAAATTATTCATCAGAAGTGTTACTGGAGAACATCACACATTCAGATGTGATTTAGTGTAATTGGAACTGGAGGTCACAATTCAGTTCCCCCTCTGAAGAAACAGGGGTGTATTTTCTGCACAGACCTGACGTAATTATTCTGTAAATTTAGTCTAAAACTCCCATTCAACAAAAGGGAAAATAGTTTTCTAGAATCACTACCAAAAGCCAATACAATAGGTATATAAACATAGTTAAAACCCATTTTTTTTAAAAACTCTTCACTAGTTATGCAATACTAAATAAGGTATGATGACATCATAATTCAGCAAAATCACAGCTTTGATAAAGGAAAGTATTTTGATTATGACCTTAAAAATGTCATCTTTATTTAAGAAAAGATGTAAGAACTTTAATTCGTACACATTACAAGCATTAACAGATACAAACTTTCTAATAAAAGTTTTTCCTTCTGTTACTGAACACCTGGATTCTGCCTCCCATACAATCCAAAGTTAAGGCAAATAACATTACCATACTTTCAATATTTGCTGTTAAAGTAAATGTAGAAAACCCAAAGTATCTGCACTTGCTCTAAAAGATGATATTGTAACCTTTATAAAAGAACTACAAAAGTAAAGAAAGGAAATCGTGTTTCAGCCATCATATGCTTCTGCATTATTAAATGCATAATCAGTTTCCAAGTCTTCCTGAAAGAAAAATCCAAGTGCTAAATTCAATCTCATTCTGCCTTTCAGCCTGAATCCTTGCATTTACTGCATCCAAGTACAGAAGACATCTTCAAGTCAAAATTCTATCCCCAACAAGCCAGCACATTGCCTGAGAGCTGATGTACGTCCTTTTATAAATCTTTAAAGCTCCCCATGAGCTGCTCTCAGAGGTTACTCTGCAGCACTGGAGCCAACAGAAGACCAAACTTTCTACCCCACCACAGACCGCCCATGCTTCCTGCCTCCCACTTTATGGTTTTGTAACAGTTCAAGCCACATCCACAAAAAGAGGATCCCTTTTCTCCCCTAAGCTCATCCAGTAGGTAGAAGTGCCAAGTCAGATATGTGATTGCATCAAGAAATCCTATGTCTAAATGCATTTTTAAGATTTGCATTGATCCAGATATATGTGTCATGTATAGAGGCTATAAATATACACATATATAAATATATCAAAAAAACCCACCCAGATATTAAACAAATACCCAGTTTCTCAGTGGGCAGAGTTTGCAAATAGCCACATACACACCAAAAGTACCAGCAGTGTTTTACCCAAGATGAATCATGGATATAAATAAGACAAGGACTGGAGGGAGATGTAATATTTTCAGCTGCTATTTTTGGAAAGAAACAGATCATCTTTTGGACGCTAAAACTTTTTTTGATCTCAGCAAGAAACAGAAACCTTTAAAGCTAAAACAGATGGAGAACAATTGCTCAGAGTTTAAAGTTGATTATACTAATCAATAAAAGTCTAAAAAGAGATTGCTTTTCCCTACAGATACTGTTGCATTGGCATGGAAGCCAGCAATGTGTAATGTCCCAGGCTGCTCCCAGCTACAAAGTCCCAAGGTCCCAGGTCCCACGAGAACAATTTGAGGGCAGGAGCATTACAACTACATCCTTTTCAACAAATGGCACTGCAAACCAGCACAGACACAGCTCCACACCATGTTTCTCTAATCAATCTTCATTTCAGGTCTAAAACTCGTTTGTGCCATAATCCACATTAATGTGCAGGGGTTCAGGTCCAGAAAATGGTAATTGTAAAGGCTGTATTTGTCTTACGGGAAAACAAGCAGAGAAGTTCTTTAAATAATAACATTTGATGGATTTTAGATAAAGTTTGATTGCGGTAAAGAAGTTTACCTCTATCAGAAGTTTTCTAACTGCCTCTCTGTTGTCTACATTACCTCTTGACAAGATAATTGTTGGCAAGACACAAGCAAGCAGAAAACAAGGCATCAGACAGACAATGTATTCCTTACCAAATTAAATCAATGTCTCTTTTCAGCTTGATTTGTCTAGAGGAAAACAACAACAGGAAATTAAGGAGGATATGGCTCATTTTGGCCAGAATGTTTGGATACATTTTTAATTATCTGGGGGGATGGGGGGCAGTTCATATACTCCATATTCCCCAGTATCAACTGTTCTTGAGCATTTTTATACTTGTTTTGATTATTATAGTCCAGATATTAGTACTACTAATAAATGTTGATACAGTTCAGATCCATTCTGAACTGACTACAAAATTACTTGAACAAATGCAAAGTCATTAAGAGACACAATCTGTTTCTTTCCCCAGGAAGTGAAAAATTATTTTCCTATCTCTTAGTTAATATAATCTATTCTCTTGCTCTTCTGAAAATTGAAGTTTCAGCTCTGGGTTATTTATTAACAACAGAAACGAATTTTTAAAGGGTAATTTTCCCTACAGGAAAATCAAATCCTCAACAATTTGAAGCACCTACTGCTATAAAACTTCCAATTTTTTTCAAAAAACCTTTGCGCAAAACTCAGGGGGTTTTGCATATTTCATAGACCATAATTAAGTAATTGCAAATTTAATCTCTTACATTTCTGAAACATGGAGGATGATTTTCTTTAATTCCAAATTCTGCATTTGGATGCTTAAATTAACATATAAAAGAATTTTTCTGAAGGAAAACATATCACTAAACTGTGCACGAAGCTCAGATATAGCAGCCTAATGTGCTCCAATGTTTGACAGAGGTGCATATCAAAGGAACTCATCCCATCTAAAGAAAACAGCCAGTTCCCACAGATTGTAATCAATATTTGGATAGTCTCACAACTTATATATTTACCAAATTAAATGTGTAGTTAACGATGGATGACCGTGTAGCTGATCTTAATTGCCTGCCAACTGCTTCTGCTACTCTTACAGTTAAGAACATTTAGTGTTCAAGAACGACGGTGGATCTCAGATGAGAAGGTAATTCCAGAAAGAGACAGGGAGTTGGGCAGGTGTTTGGGGGTTTTCCCCTCCTTTTTTTCTCCCCCCACCCCTCTTCCTTTAAGTTTATAGAAACTCTAGAGTAATATCTTCCATATCACTTTAGAGACTGTTTGTAGTTTTAAGGGTTTACACGACATTTAGAGGAAATGGGTCTCTTTCTGTCCATTAATTAAAACATTTATTTTTGCAGGATAATTTTGATCAAGACTTGGCAACAAGCATTTAAACAATGTGCGTCTGACCGCTCATTGTTTGACATGCAAAGCTGAGCAAATGATTCAAAACTGCCGTGTTCAACTAATATATTTGCAACTGCTCTAAAATTTAATGTGAACATCTAGGTTAACCTGAACATTTTTCTGTAATCAAGTTACTTCCTTCAACTGGGGGTTAAGTACTCAGCAATTTGAGTGTGTGAGCGATCATGAGAGTAACACGGAATTGTTTTGGGAGCTTGACTGGATGAGCTTTTGTCACCCTGTGCAGGACTGGTCGTTTTGGGAACAGGAACAGGACTGCAAGGAGGGTGAAGGCAGCAAGATTCAATGTCTCTCTTACAAAATATATTCAAACTTTTTATTTTCCCCAGCTTTTTTCACTTTCAGAACAAAGTTGAATTGACGTTTACAGGAACAACTGTATAAGAAAAAATACGGATACCTTTTTGATTCTTTCACTCTTAAAAGTTATGAATTTTCTTGGTCTACATCTATCCATCTGTGCTCTGTTGCAATTGCCCCAGATCCTTCTATATACAGATTATATGAGCTGTATTTTTGAGCAGACATACCACCAAAATAAGGCTACCTGAAAATCCATTCTCTGAGCATAATTCGGAGAAAATATTTCTTGCAAAGTACTCTAGCTGTGAAATATTACAGCAGGGCTTACAAATTCCGTTTGAATATGGTGGATTTCAAAGTCATACTCTGAAGACCAAGCAATTAAAATAGGCCAGCATCACTGTGGGAGAAGTATACAACAGCAGTGTCCAGCCTGCAGTGGCTCAGCATCTCAAGCAAAATCCTGTATCACCATCAGCTCAAAGAGACAGACATGGAATTCAGGGCGCAGTTCCCAGCAGGTACAGACCAGGGTGCTCAGTGTGCTGTTCCGCACCTGTGGGTAGCTACCGCTTATGCTAGTCTGGACTTGCTGACAGTCCTAAATAAGAACCTTAGCCAGTTAGAAACCTGGTAAAGCGCTCTTAATTGTGACACTTTGTCCAGGATCCCAGCAGCTATCCACTTACAACGTCCCACAAGCCAGAAGGCTGACTGAATCCAGACCCTCCCCACCTGTTTCTCACTCCAAATGAAACTCTCAAAGGCTTCTGCTGAATGTGCACAACATTTCCCTTTCAGATTGATCCACGTTGAAAAATAATCACATCCTGAATATATACCATTTGGACCGATGATTTCATTTAAGATGAAATCTAATTTGTGCACCTGAATATATTCTGTAAGGGTGTTAAGGCAGGAACAAGCACCCTCTTTTCTCAAGAGCTTCCAAAGCTGTTCTTCTAAACTCCTTAAGGGTCAAATATTAAATAGGTTAGGAGAATAATTAAATCACCATATGACCATTTTGTTTGTGTTTCTTCTTTTGCACATCTTAGGCTTTTTAGAGGTTTATGTATCAAATTTAGATCAGCTCTCGTTCCTTTATGCATTCATTACAAGCTCTTTATCACAGATATGTCAAAGGAAAAAAAACATCAATAATTCCCTAACCTTTCTTCAGTCTAAGTGTATTCAAAGTATTTCCAATACACAATGCATTTAATTCAGTCATAGAAAACAAGGAGGGAGCACTTAAAAACAACAAAAACCCAAAACCTGTTTCAGAATACCACACTGCAGTCTGAAATGAGCTTGTTTTCAGCAGAAACCATGTATTTCAGGAGAAATCCAACCTATGTGTTTATTACATTTTCTCCTTATGGCTGTTGCTATTCTTACAACTTCAGCACATCCATTTTGCTTTGTTTCCTGCGTGTACAGCAGACAATTCTTTACACCATTTGGCAGCTTACATATTACAGTCTTCAGACTAAATTTACACATGTAAGATATTGAAAGGTTTTTCTTTGGCGCTGAGAGTTGCACATTTGCAGGTATAGTTTCACATACAACTCCACATGTCCAGGTTTTGAGTGGTTTTTAATATCATTTACAGATCACGCTATAAGTATTTTTATAGCTATAATTAGCATCACTCAGAATAGATGCCACCAGTAACTTCCTTTTACACATATACCAATAATGGATTTCACAGATTTTTCTGCAGGACCCTTAAGACAATTTTTTCTGGGAGTCCAAACTGTAAAGTATTTTTTTATGCTGCTAAATATTTTTTACATATAAAACATGCGTCTGACATCACTGTGGATTCAGAGAAAAACACTCATAAATCTGATCTTAATTTTTGCTGTGTTTAGGCTTTGGGGCTCACAACAACTTTTACCCTGGGCACTGTAGGAGCACCAGACAGATCAGTTTCTGCCAGAGGTTTGTATTGTTAACATCAGTAAGAGGAAATCAACACATTTGTGACTTATTAAGTCATTACCTGTATTCTTTTTGTAAATAGCTCACATTTTCCTGCTAAATATTTCTCTACTTTTTTCTTTTTTTTTTCACCATTCATTGCTATATTCTTATTTGGGTTTTTTTCCACGCTGCAGTTCCGAGAATACACTAAATTGCAGCATACTGGGAATACTCATATTTCACTTGAACCTCCAAGAAAACACCTAGGAAAGGCTGCATATTACTAGAAACATCCACCACTCATCTTTTGGTGAAAGAAAGTGGCAGAGCAGGCATTTTGAAATGTTTGTTTTATGCAGAATGGGTAAAGATAATTGTGGGAGTAGATATGGAAAGGGACTTGGATCAGACACCTGACAAAAGATGTAGCCGGTATTTTTATTTCGTCTGTAATTTTCATCTGATTGTAAAAATTGGATCCATTTCCCCCTACACCTAACAGGATGAAAGAAATCACCTAAAGTCCTTAAATGAAGGTCATCTATTTAAATATGACAGTTTGAAAAGCCACTTGGGGATCTCATTTCTTGGTATGAATAAGTGTTTTCCCTGCAAGTAAGAATATTATGTTTAGGTAAAAATAGTGCCATGAAAACTATAATTGTCTATCTTTGCTGGTTTGAAGCTATGTCTAATGTACCTACGATGTGGAAACCAAAAGCACTTCCAAGGTACTAGACCCTGACTCAGGTTCAAGCAAGAACTAGGTACACATTTTCTTCCCCCTTCTTCCTTTCCCCAGGTCCCCCATTTCTACAGAAAAGGAGCCCAGCACCCAGGCTGCGGACCCAGGCACAGGATAGCTGAAGGGCACTGGAACACCCCTGGGAGGATGTTCCTCTCAGAACAGATTGTATTGTTTTATCTGCTGATTTCAATAGTCTTAAAAACTCTTTAAAAAGTCTTAAAAAGCTTAAAATAACAACTTGAAAATTTTAACTAAGAGTTCATTTGCAAAACAGTAAGCATCTTTGTTGAACCTGTACGAGGACTATCACTTGCAATGCTTGCATTTGTCATTAACAGGCTAATTCCTTCTGCTGCTCTCTAAGAATAAATCTAAAAATTCTGAACTCCATGGTAATACAAATAATTTTACCCACCAAAATCTACTCTTCATACAGAAACCTTTTTAACTATTAATCTCTATACCTTAACTGCATTTGCATGAGAGAAGGATTCACATCACCTATTTTTGTGAAAGTTCACAGGACAGGAGTTAGTACCTATAGATTGTGTATGTCTATGCCTACCTGTGAACAAGCATCAGAGAGGCATAAAGAAGAGGTCCCACTAGAACAAAATACCAGAGTATCTGAAGGTGGGAATAAGTAGACAAATGCCTAGCAAAAAAAAGGAGGTCTGGAGAGAGAGTGACCAGGAGCCTTGAGGACATTCTGGGAGAGAGCCGGAGCGGGAGCATCAGCGTGTGCACTAACCCAGCCTGCCCCACCGACAGGTCCCCAACCCTGGCAGGCACGGCCCATGTGAGATGCATCTGGCACACCAGAGATGCTCCCAGGCATTTGTACATGCTAGTTCAGGCAACCTCAGCACCACTTTAGCAGGTGTCTCTGTAGGAGAGATTATTCCTTCCTCCTTCACTTTTTGGATCTAATTGCTTAAGAGAGAGGTCATAAGAGAGGTTGCAGAGAAGGACTGCAGATCACAAGGAGCACCTCACGTACTCAGGTGAGTATGTGGATTTAACTAAAGATTTCTAACCCGGGAGACGTTTTCAAGCTGTGGATGAATAAAGTTTCTCCTTTTACAACAGTAACATTCCCTGAAACCAAATCCTTTATTAGCCTGAACTTTGCAGGCTTATACCCTAGAACGTGGTATAAAGGAGTCAGAAGGAAAAAGAGCCACAGAAGGATTCTGGTGTTTGACTAACTTAATTTGATTTTCATTTGCATTAGAACAAAATTTAGTCTGTTGACAGAACAGATCAGATACTTAACAAGTAATATGTCAGATACAAACTTAATTTGGCAGTTTTACAACTGCCCTTAAAGTGTCCCAAATAGTTCTCTTATTATTCCCATCTTGTTAAAAAGAGAAGTACGGATTGTATTTAGACAACTTTAAGCTACACTGAAATCTAACAGCTGGCTGTACATTGCCTGGGTCCTGCTGCTTGTATCTTATTGAAGGCAGAGTATTTGTTCAGCCGGGCAAGTACCTAGCAGCTGAGTAGCTCTGCATTTCTAGCCACAACGTACACTTATGTTGTGGGTTAACTGTGATGTATTCATAAGGTACGTCCAATAGAAGAGAGCTCTAGAAGTGACCTTTCTGATACAGATGTGCATTAACATTTTTATTCTCAATCAGAATGTACACATTTCTAGCTCGTCAGCAAAGATCTTACCTCCCTTTTCATGTACACAAACCCAGTGAATTTACTTACTTTTCCCTCCATACCACACAACAGAGGTACATGACACTTTCTTTCCAGTACAGTATTTTCAACTGAATTACAAATGCTAGTAGCAGACTGGAGCAAAGAATTAAGTGCAACCAGAGACTCATACAGAAGAACATATGGGTTGCAATACGGTTACCTAGGCTATTTACTGTTTATTGTGCCTTAAAAATTGAACAAAACCCCTCTTTTTGAACATGACACAAAGAATAAGATTACTTAATAGGACTCTTTAGTACATAGCTTCAGCACTTGTAGAAGCCTAGCTCTTCTGAGAGCACACTCTCCAAGAAACATTTTAAGAAATTGAGGAGCGTGGGAATCTGCACTAATGTCAAGAATTGTGGCATGTTGATATTGTTATCTAAGGTCCCTGTCACTGCACTGTGGCAGCAGTACCAACCTATACTAAAGGAGAAATGGAAACAGATTCTGTTAAAGCATCTGAATTATCTCCATGGAACACAAATCTTAGCCTGATTTTTTTTTTTTTTTTACCTGTAGTAGAAATGCTTTAGCTTAAATAAAATGAGATTCCATGAGGTAAGGCTTCCAAGGTATTAACTATTTTTATGCCCTAGTAACTACCCAATACCAGACAAAGAGAGACATTAATTGCCTTCTAGAAGACAAATAGGAATAACACTTGCATGTACATTTTTACAGTAAGTTAATGCATATGTTCTAGAAAGTCTCTACTGTATTGGCTAGATTATGTGCAATAAATTAGGAAAGGATCCATTCATAGCATAACAAAGTTTCATAAATGTTTGATTTAGGATGCATACATCAAACTGTAGACTTCCTAAGGCAGATATTGTGAGAAAAACAAAATACATTATTACACATTACAGCGCTTATTCATCATGCTTATATTCAAAGAACAAACTTGCTCTAGATATAAATTCATGTAGGACATGCATCTGCACTATCTTAGTACCAACAAAACAGAGGATTTGACAAGCCATATGGGGACAACCAATATTTCACTTTTTTACAGTTTTATTGTCAATGCAAGCAGAACACTGTTCACCTACCTACCAAAGCCAGGCCAGTGTTTAGAAATCTTAAAGTCTGAAAAAAAGCATCAGTGTAAGCACGAGCCACTCTTGCAGCCATGACACTCACCCAAGGCTCAGCACAGTTTTTTCTTAATCCTTGCTCCCAGGACAGAACATCCCAAGAGAGACTTTATCCATCTCCATTTATGAATGGATAAAAACTGCTGTCTGGTGACAAGTGTAAATACAATTACTTTTTTCATTTTTGCCTTGGGAGACTCCTAGGGACATTTTATTTTCACATCTCTTGCCATTACTGAATATTCCTGAATTAGTCTTCTCTAGAGCTTAAATTTGCTAATTAAGGATACAACACAGCGCCAAGCTCTGCTGGCAATTTTGAAAGAGCTTTCGGTATTTCCTTCAATAGCAACTGATTTCCTTAATCCAGTTCTTTAGTGTACAGATTGCAGATTCTTCTGCAGAAGGTTTCATGTAAAAAAGAGCTACCTTTAAATGAAATTATTTAGTGTTGTGGTTAAAGCTGCACAACCAGAGATCTGTGCATACATCCCAGAAACTTCCAGCTCAGTTCTTCATAGTCCATTACAGCGCAGCAATCAGCTGCAACAAAGGCTCAATGTATGTCCTGGAAAACTGACTCCTGTGGCAAGAAGTGATGGCGGGACAGCAAAGTGCCAGCCTTTATCACATTACTCAGATTAACAAATGTTTATGGTTATTAATAGGCTGAAGCTCTCAGGAAATTTTGAGCAAAGAGAATTATCTGTCACCGCCTTCAATATTTGAATGGAAACAAACTGTTGAAGTATGTAAAAATAAATCAAGGTGGTTCAGTTTCCAGAACAACTTAGCCCCTGTTTTCAGCTAATTTTTAGTAACATGCATGATGACTAAGGGAAGAACTTACAATTCTTCATCTATGCGAAGTTGTGTGTTTTTCTCATTATTTTGCATCCGGTTGCTTCAGGGGAAGGAAAGCAAGTAACAGTGCAGGGAGGGCGCTTTCAGCACTAGAGGGGCAGCTGCCTGGCAGCAGCAAGACCTCTGGGACTCTAACACACCTATTAACGACTGTTTTATTCTGCAGACCTTCAGTCCTCCATGTTAACAAGCATCAGTACTGGCAAGGAAAGCTTAGCATACAGCTCCTAAGGGTCAAGAAACACAGATGAGAATAAGCGATACTGAAAAGTAAAATGAAGAAGAAATTGACCGAGATCTGGAAAGTAAAAAAAAAAAAAAATCATTAAGAGAATTATCTTTCTAACCTTGAGGTTGTGAAAAAAAGGGAAAAGCATAATGAAACAGAGTATGAGGAAAAAAAGATCCTTCCTATATGTATCTTCAGAAGAGAAGAAATCTTTAAGGTAATACACCTTCCTAAACTTGTAAGAAAAAAATTAAAAACCTTTTCATTTCAAAAATCCTAATAAGTGCTTGGAACAATTGGCACATTTATGATAATATTGTACCTCATCAAAACAAAGGAAAAAAGAGTGGAAATGTTGAATATACTTCAGTCATGAGTTTTTCTTAACAGGTTAACTCTGGAAGAGGAAAAGAAGAAAGGAAACTTAAAAGGAAACCTGGGCATTTATTAGGAAAAAACCTGACTAAAACTTAGTACATAAAGCAACTGATAAACAATACACACATTGACTTGGGCATTACATCACTCATTACGGGAGAATCCCACCGTTAATATGGTTTGGTCACATCAGCATCTTTGGATCGCCTTGCCCTGCCTACTTTCAAACCTCTAAAAAATAGGACAGTAGATTCCGAGGGGAGTAATGATATAGGGGTTTGTACAGGGGGAGATAAAAGTGTACATAATCACAGCAAACAAAACCCTTTCTGAAAAGAAACCATATCAATACTATAATATTAAGTATCAACACAGTCAAGACCACAAGAAGTGAACCTCTCACGGGCTGTTCTCTCCTTCCCCCATTAGGCAGTGGCACAATTCTTTCAGCAGGAGTAGATTTACTTACAGGTACAATTAAATCTTGGCAGAGTGACTTTCAAAACTTGAAATGCTTGGCATTGTCCGGTAGCAATCTGAATCTGAAACCTTTTAATGAATATTAAACAATTAACAATCTGTACCGAGAGTTTCAGACTCTAATATTGGAGTAAATTTCTCTGTAAAGCCACAAGGAGTTTGATAGAATTTCTTAGGATGGCTAATGTTTACCATATCACATCAAGACACTTGAGCTGGTTTTCCCGAAGCTTTGTTATAGAAAGATACAATAAAGACATGCTAGGAAATGATTCCCAAGTTCTTGAGCAAGCATACTTTATGGAGAATTCCAGTAATTTTTTTATTGGCCCTTACTTCTTGGTTTTAATCTGAAGAGAATCAAGAAGTCTACAAAAATAAAATAAAAAAAAAAGCATTCTAAGCATTGCATAACCACAGGTAATGGAAAACTACCACATTAATCAGGGCAGCACAAATATGATTTTGAATTAAAAATAATAAAACAAACAATTATTTCACATGAAGAGGCTCTGACTGTCATTTTACACCTCTGCACACATGGTAACTAAATAAGTGCTCTTAATTTCTATCCATGTTACAAATTTAGGATTTTAGCTAATGTGCTTTGATTATTTTCATAACCTTTTGAAAAGCAGAAGACAAATTAGTAATGTATTTCGATTACTCTGCCTACTTATGTACACAGCATCTGTCTTAGGCACGGCAAGTACACAGCAAAATGGACTACTATGATTTAACAGAAGTTGGTTGAAAAAGATCATTAATTCTTCAGAGATTTTTCATCACTAAGTTTTCATAAAACTAGAGCTGATGTAAAGTCAAAGAATAAAGTGTTACTATTTCTCACATAAATCCAAAGTGTTTTTCTTCAAAATTTTCCAAGAAAATACTTAGATTTTGAAAAACATCCTATAAATAAGATGAAAAAAACCATCATATTTTTATGCACCTCCACACATCTAAAAATAATGCCTGGATAAGTCTTTTTAAAGAAAGAAAAGAAAAAAGAACAAACATTTCCATTGAAGACTGATAGAAAGCAACTGCTCAACGTTTCCTGTCAACCAGCTTCAGATGTTTTAAGGGCCTGGAAAAGACAGCAAGTCAGACAGTTTTTCCCCCTCTAACATAAGAGTTTTGCAAGTGACTTTCCTTTTCAGAGCTGTTGTAACACATCCCAGCTATTTGGGAATTCAATCTGTTTAACCAAAGCAAACACTACGATTTCTACACACACACACACATATGCATGGACACACCCACCTCTTCTGACTTGCATGTTCAGCATACTTTTTAAAAAAAAATGTTCTTATTGACAGCAACATCTAAGCTGAAGTCATGAAAGAGGACTCGGATGTATGGACTCCTACAGCTTGCAGTGTGCTTACAAGTCCTGTTCTGGGACCCTGCTGAAGCATACTATAACCTCACATCCAGATTTTCTTCAAGAAGCAGCACAGGAAATTATTTTCTATCATAGAGCTAGGTGTAGCCTAAACCATAAGTCACATCTTGCCCAAAAGAAGCATTTCCTTCTCCTCCTGTCATTTTTTACTTACCTTTTTCTCTTTTCAGTAGCCAGATGAGCTTTTCGTATCTGGCCCTGCCTTCCTAAATATCTCCTCATCTGTAAGAGACCTACACATGGTAAATTAACTACTAATTTCAGGATTAGGTCACACACCTATTTCAAAAAAATCTCATACACTTCAACTGCACTTAACAGATTACATGATGGTTTTTGTTTTAGAAAACCAGCAAAAGAAGGAGATCTGTGATTTAAACTCATTAAAAGTGGTTGAGCTTCAGCTGAAGAAAAAGGAGAAGCAATAGAAAATTCTTGGTAAAAGCTTTTTTTTAAAAAAAAAAAGGTAAAAAAAAAAAAAAAAGACAAAATTTTCAAGGGCCCACAGAGCAGTTGTGCCCCAAGCACAACAGAGCAGTGACAATACAACTCCATCAAGATCAAAGATACGATTACCTGAAAGAGTGAAAAAGTCGTTCCACCAGAAATATTAAAATAGACAGTGCACTGAAAAATCCTGAGCACACAAAAATTGTAGTCACTTCAGTAGCTTCAGTTTACACCACCATCAGCAAGAGCTCAGAGACAGCAGTGCCTCCCTTCATCTCTTCCTCGTGGTAGAGCACCTAGCCCCGACCCAGAGCACACGTCATACCTTGAAACAGCTTATTTTGATGGAAGAGGTCATTGGCTGGGGTAAAAGCAGCATGTGGCCCTAAAGATTCTCTCTAGTCTACCAATAAATTAAGACAACTTATTAAATGATAACAAAAACAAGCACTGGAAAACAGTGTTTCTGAAGATTATGATACACAATGCATTCTGCAGGTCTGATGCTAATGCAGCACATCCCTATTTGTGCAAATAATTCAAACTCTTGGCACCAGTAATCTAGATCTGAGCTTTATAGTATTATTAGAGACAGTGTCATCAGTGAGTACCTCTGTTCCAATATCTACCCATTTATGCTTTTAAAGGAATGCAGTGTTACTATATTCCAGAAAAGCCATAGGAACACAATCCTTGCTTGTTAAAACATCTTTACTAACAAGTCGCCTGTTTCACTTGTTTCAGCAAGATGGAAATAAACATATTTTCATCTGCGTTTCATTAAATTATTCCACAACCCATATGCAGTGTCTTGATGCAGTTTGAAAGGTGAACAGATGGGATTTTATTTTTAGCTCACGTTAACACAGCCCATCAAACACTCATTTGCTTGACATACTATCATAATATAGCTTACTACTCAGCCTTTAAAGTATATCTTTGCCTGCCTTGTAACATCCAAATGACAAAAGAGAGCTGTGTGATAAATATTTAATTACAATCATGATGATCGCTTTGTCACTGAAAACTAGCAATTGTAAGTGAATGGAAGAACTTGGGTTTGAAAGAGGAACATTTAGCAACCATGTGCTATTGAAATCAAAGCACGTTTTTTAATTATAATATTTCATATACAAGCTTGTTCAAGATGGGGAGAGCGCTTGCAGGGACCAAATAGATACTTTCGTATCGATACATAAGGCATTTGCAATACCTGTTAGGTATCGACAGAAGTAGGTCAAAACTTTCTTTCAGTAGTTAAATATATACACCTTCAATTGCGTTTTGAATACAACATAACAGTGCATATAATAAAATATCATCTACAAAAGCACAGGACAGAATGATAAAGTAGATCTAAGAAATAAAATCGAATTATCCTTCCTTACTCAAATAACTAATGAAATAAAATTTAGCATAGCCTCCACATCAGACTTTTAAACTTTTTTTTTTAATGGGTATGTACACAACCATGCAGAAGAAATAATGACTATTCCTGGGTTGCATAATACGACTTAATTTTGCATGTACTTGGTATGTACCCTACTACAGTCAAACTACTCACCCCTTTGACGGATCTATTGGACAAAGGATAGCAGAATCCAACCCCAGCCATTACCACAGATAGCATTTCTTTCACACAAATACTTCACCAAGCAAGAAATGCAGTTGCAAGAGTTACAAACAACAAGCAAGAACAGTAGGCTAAAACCATGAGAGCCAGAAACAATCAAATTCTGGTTTGAATCTGGACCAATTCTCTTGGCCTTACTACATCAGGTCTAATGTCCTTCAGTATCTATTTCAAGAGTACAATCCTCCTGCACCAGCATCTTCAAGAGCAGCACAGCCTATTAGTATGTGATAGCTGTAGTTAGAGTCAACAAGGCAGCTTTTCTGAAAACAAGGGATAGGTTTCTGCAGAGAAATGGCTAATAATTTCCACATGACAGAGGTGAAAAGTTTTCACGCAGCCCAAACACTGCCTCTCATCTTCACACAGGATCTCTGCTGTGAGGAGCAAAATGCCTTTGAGAAAAATGATCCCAAGAGCCAAGAGCAAGGATTTATATTAAGACAGAGCTATACATACAGTGATCAGCAGCGCTGTTAATTAGGAAATGTTGGGAAAACTTGGGAAAATAGTGGACTAAAATGTGAAAGGAAAAAGTAAGGTCCCGGGTGCCTCATAGAGCTTGATTTTCATACTTTATGAGAAAGGCTAAATATGCTTATATACCACTTGCTGCTATATCAGTTGATGGTAAGCAGATGCTAGCCTTTCCCTCAAATCTTTGCTCATGGTCTGTGCTTCTATCCATATTACGCATGTGAGAGACAATAGTGATAATAAAGTACCCAGAAATAGTACAAAATCCCATGTGAAGAAGATAAATCAAATGAGACAAGTCAGCTATATATAAAGACCCTAAATTATTCAAGCTGCCTAAACACCCAGAAGTGCACTCACAGCTTTATACTAATGACTGCAAATTCCAAACAGCATTGCTGTATTTTTTTTTCTATTTTCTTTTTTTTTCCCCAAACAGTTAGGCACATAGGAATTAAGTCTTTAAATCCTTTTTAGTCAGCAGACACTCTGTACCACTTAACATGGAAAACAATGGCCACAGGAAAAGAGCAAACAGTTTGAAGACAGAGAATGAAGATAAGCTGAGAGAACTGTGTGAAGAGACCAAGTGCATACCCCAGCATTTCTTAAACACTAATAATATATAGCTCTGTAATAGATTTGATTTGAAATAACATTTTAAGGAGAAAGGTCAGATGAGTCTTCACATTTAGCTGGCAATAAACCTTTTTTCCAAGCTCTTTTTTTAATCAGATCATATGAGAGAGAGAGATAAGATTATTTCCCACAGCATGCTGATCATTGTGATGTTTGAAATATTCTCATCGTGCACTAATAGCTAGGAACATTACTTCATCCTTTGTTGTTAACTTTTCTAATGTGAGATTTAAATCTGAAATGGGGAGGAAGAAGGAATGAGACATTTTTGCAACATTAAAATTATTTTTTTTCTCCTGGATCATGTTTCGATACACGGGCTCAAAACACAAGAGGGAAGAAAATGTTTTGATAATTTTAGATATTATATGAGTATTATTCTCACATGTGAAAACTGACTGCTCAATAGGAGGATAGGTATGGGATCCTTAGAAAATTTTAACAGAAGGATCCCAGTTCCAAATTATTTCAGTTTTTACATTATTTTGGTAGGATCGTTGCAGCCTGTAGCCTTAGAACAACACTTTAAAGCATTTGTATTCCTATTAATTTGTAAATTTAAAAAAACCAAGGGAAAATAGCTGCAGTCACCTACTGTTCATAACTATTAATCAAGGAACAAACTACACAAGCTGATGGGAAGCATCAGATTTTAGCTGTGCTGGGTTTTTCTGCCTTCAGCTCATTAGCCAAGAGAAGAAAGGGAGGGACAGGTGTCTGGAAATGCCCATCAGCTGCTGCTGAAGTAGCAGCAGCGTTATGTTAAGGGTGTCATTAACACCAGGCTGAAAGGGTATGGGACCATTTCAGAAGCCAGCTTGGCTGTAGGGATTCTTCCAAGGCTGGAATATCAGGAAGGACAGACCCTGCTTTTTCAGGTAGGAGCAGTGAGCTCCCTAAGAAGTACACAGGTGATTTGGAGCAATAATACATAATAGAAAACGGGTAGATGTATCATATCAGACTTCAAGAGCAGAACACCTGCATGGCATCCAGCCATTTCTTATCATTTCAGCAATTCACTCTTTCTCAATGTGCCACAGAGCTGTGACAAATGAAATCACCAAAGTTACTGAGGTTTAAAAATGCCTCGGCCACCCACCACCCGCCAGAACTGCAGGATTTCATCCTAAACCTCAAGCATGGGATGAGCACTAAAAAGAGAAGTTAGTCTAACAGTTTTACATCTGTGAAAGCATCAAAGCAGTATGTTTTAAACATGCTAAATAAACCAATTCATAATGACAAAATGAAGCAGAGAAAAACTTAATGAGCAGAAAACCCCACACAATGTTACAAAGAGAAAGACAACGTTCTTCAGAGCCTGGCGTTTTGTTTCTGCAAATATTGAGTAAAACTCACAATATACATTGAGCAACATTTCTTGGCACAAATTTCAGAATATGGAGAAAATCAGCAGCAGTTTATTTCAGGTGTTGCACAATTCACACTGAGGTTTAAACATCTGAACATTCTTACTTTGTACATCTGTCAAAACAGCTCTGTCATCTAGGCACTGACACTAACTTTCTTTGATTTTCTTCTCTTCAGACGCAGTAACACAAATTTTAATCAACCTTTCTCCTGTGCAGGCTCTGTAAATACTGTCATACTCAAACCCAACCAGTAATCACGTGAATTCTGCATTGTAAATTCTTTTTGTTCGTTAGTCATCCCTGCCCTTCAGTATATGCAACGTCTAGTAGGGGACCCTGGAAGTTTAAATCCCTCCACAGGATTCTATCTAGGGCAAAGTACTTAAAAAAAATTCTTCAAATTGCTGATTTTATGCTGCATTAAATCTTCAAATCTTTGCTAGTTCACTTTTCTATTCTGTGATAATCAATTGATCTTTGCCCCATTTTTAGCATCAAAGACCAACAGAAATTGTTCTAATGAAAGTTAGGAGCTTCGCCAAGAAGCAAAATAGGATTTTTTTCATCCCAATTACATTTCCAAAGTTACAGTGACATTACATATTGTGATTTAACAGGTTCTTAGTAAGGTTGTTTGTCTACCTCACGTTCAAGAAGCTTTCACATTCAACCTCTGTGCAGCTTTTGTACGAAGCCTTAACCCATGGGTAAGGTCATGCCACACTGGAGGAAAGGAGGGGGGAAGACATTAGAGATAGGGGAAGAAGTTTTGTTCTTAACCGAGGAGAGAAAACTTCTGTTTGACCTCACGCTGTGTGTCACTGCATGTCACAGACATGCAAATACAGTCAATTGTATTCATCAACACTATTCCCTCAAATTATCCAAAAATTCTTTCCCTGTAGCCTTCTTTTTTCCTTTAGACTACTTTCCTAGCAGATATAATAAAACTGATTTTTCTCAGTGCTTACCTGCTACCGCACCATAATGAGTTTTATATCCCCAGAGCCATTTTGAAATGAGTTTACTTCTTATTTATGATTTTTCCATCAGCTTTAAACATAATTTTAAAATGCTGTTTCAATTGATTGCCAGTTTTTGTGGTTTTACAGACATATTTCCTTATCAAAATAATCAAAACCAGGAAACAATGCGAGAGGATGGTTTTTGTGGGCATAAATGCTTCAGTGCAATAAAGAATACACACATAACCCGCACCTAAAAAAGCAGTCTTAGAAGCACTCTACTCAAAGTCTCATTAAACTTCAATTTATTTCTATTATGTTTCTGCATTCCAATATATAAGTCTTTAACCTTTCACCTTTCCAAGATGTGAAATTAACAATACTGACATTTACAGGATATTGGTTTAAAAATGTCAGTAAGGGAAAATGAAAAACTAGAAACAGAACAATATTTATCAGTTGCAAAGATTTGACCATGATAAATGCTAACATTACCATTGACAAAATTATACACCTGAAAGTATTTTTCTCTTCAAAGTAGAAGTTTCTATTTTCTGGCAGGTGACATTTATATAAAACGTACAACAAGAATTACTATGGTAACAAAAATATATAAAAAGAAAGGATTATTTTTTTTCCATTCCTCTTTCATTTTTCTTTCAGAATAGGTTATCTTGGAGCACTAAGAAATCTTTATATTCTCTTTCCTCAGCTCTGCTATTAAGCTCCCTTAATTACTGACCTTTGGCCAGAGATGCTGGGCTGTCCACGAGTCTCAGTACTAAGAGATGTTACGCCGCTTTGCATTTCAGGTGCTACGGCATGTTGCAAATCATAATTCTAACACTAAATGATTCCACCAAAAAGAAACGCATTTTTTAAATGCATATGAAAAATAATAGGTACATTGTGAGGCCCATCTCTCAGGATATTTAAATTAGATTGAGGGGGGGAAAAATCCTGGTAGCAAACATACCATCTAGTAGAGAACAAACCTGAAAGGAGATGGAAAGCACCTATTAGTTTTACTTCTATTCCTCTATAACTTACAGGATTCTGTGCTAACAGACATATAGCTCCATTCCACTGAAATAAGAATATTTTATTGATTTCAAACTCTCTCATAAACTTGAAATATTTTAATTACCAAATAATCCATTCTGCATTTCACAGAAAGCAATTTGCTGAGCAACATAAGCCTAACAAAAGAATGTCTGATTGAAAAAGTGAAATATATTCCTGTAAACAGAAAGTACCTGGTGTGTCCTTGAAGTCTATTGTTTTGGGAAGGTGCCAGAAAAAAATATTAAAACCCATAATGCACGAGAGGATTGTTTTGCTTTTAATAAGTCAACTTTTAAAATTCCCATAGATTAACGTAAGCCAGAAACCCTCCAACATCTGCACTTCAAAAATGCTCAGAAAATGAGGTAGGGAGATAAAAGGCAAGTATCTGCTGTAGAGTCCACTCTGAAGACAGGCAAGAGAAAGTTGATAAGGGTCTCTGTTCATTGATGTTCAAAAAATAATTGTTCTCAGCCTAGCATTACATAAATCATAGCAAGCTCGTATCAGCCGAAAACTTCCTTCAGCGTCCAATATTCCTCTTAACACCAGTACAGCAGCTTCAAAGCAGCGTTTGGCAGTGTTGTAGCTTATGTACAACAGCAAAGGCGAATGCCTGCTCTCCTTTGCTTAGCCTTGCCGAGTGCCATGCCACGGCTCAGGCTGCCACCGGAGCTGCTCCAAGATTTCACGCAGCAAGCTCCCCTTCACCGCTCTGAAGGCAGTTTAATTATAAGAATTACTAATCCCCACTTTACAGATGAAGACCCAGATAAACAAAGAGATCCTATCTGCAGTAAGTATGAGATATTAAACTCAGATCTTTATCCTGAAGACCATACCGATATGCTGCAGGGTCTGTCACTTTTCTCCTTCATCAGCATAAATATTTCTTGACCGTGTCAATCAGTGTGGGTGCAAATGCATTTGAAAACTTCTGGGGTTTGCACATGGTCCGGAGAAGTAGCACATATTACAGCTGAACATGCAAGACTGTTACATTTCTTACAGCTCGGCCCAAACTGGACTGTGTAGATAGGAATGTAATAGTTCTCTCCATGCTGCAGAGCTCTATGGACTCTGCAATTTTGCTTGAAGCTCTACATTTCATAGGATAAAGAGGCATGGATTAAATATGTCAGCTGTTGCTCAATGTAAATACATACACTGTGGTATTCAAATTACAAACCTGCCATAGCAATGTAGTTTTAACCCACAAGGAGCACAGTAACAGAGATTAATCACTGTAAAGATAAAGTAAGCAGAAGGTTTGGGGATTTTTATTTAAGATTTCGGATAAGTTATGGCCTTTTTTCAAGATCAAGTAACGCAACAAAATTGAACACTTTTTTAATCTTTTTTTTATTTGCTTTCATTTCCCAGTCCACATTTAATCTGAATGAATATCTAAAATGTTTTGAACAACAATATAGCCAGCCCCTTAAACTCCACCAGAAATTTCCTTTAAAATATTGCAACTCTTTTCCTTTCTTTCTGCTAACAGCAAGAAATCCCAGTTGGTTTTTCTAGAAGTGCCACAGTTTTCTTTGAGCAAAGATACCTAAATCCACAGCGTCAGCACCTATACATTAGCATGAGGAATAAATTGGAGGCACCCACAATGCATATATCAGATTAGCCAGCATTCGCAAAAGAGATGTCATCATATTGTACCTCGGGGTTTTCTGCGGGCTGTTGTGTGACCAATCGCACAGTAATTCTGAACACAATCACTTTGCGTGAAATTTTTATCAATATCAAGGCAAAGTCATTTGGATGAACATTCTCGTCACTACAAGCCTCTGGGTGCGAATACACAAGAAGCACAAGAGAAGAATCCAGCTTTCTCTGGGTTGGGATGCAATGTGACATTTCATTGCATTGTGCCTGCAAATTAGCATTTAAAAGTCCAAGCCTGGCTTACCCTTGTGTTTATTTCAGTTGTTCTTCAAACGCACTGACTCTCACTTCTGTCCCCTTGACATTTCCTTTTTTCCAGAAACAAACCTGAAAATGCTAAATGCAGCACAAATACAGTGTGTGGGGCGCCCAAAGTCTTCCTTTTAAAGCTGGGACTGTACATGTTCTATACATCTCCATATCCTTCCAGTGTCTGACATCTGGATCATGGTGTTTGGTGGGTGAAGCAATGCAGCCAGGAGGAGAAGCTGACCTCATCCTTGGGGCATCAAAACCCAGGAGGGATCTCTGTGTTTTTTCCCCTCTCACTGTTGGACAAAAGAGCAGGAGAAACCTCCAAGCCTAGGAAGGGAAGCTGAAGGACAGCCAAGAAACAAGGAAGGGCCAGCTGAGCAGCATGGTACCTCTTGCCAGATGTGGCTCCGGTCAGAGGGCTGCCCAGGGCTTTATTTAAAGCGTGAAAGACATGCTGCTGAATTTTCTGCTTCCTGACTCCGGCTTGGGATGCTGCCCAGTGGTGTTGGAGCTGCACTGAAAAAACTCAGCAAACAGCAAAACATAGTCATCTTCTGCAACCCTTTTCCAGTTTGGAGGACTTTTTTTGTGATCGTTTTGGAGCTTTAAAGTTTTGGAATAAACCTGGCTTAACACTCACACTTAAAAATGCAAATAAGCTTTTCAACAACAAGGCTCCTGAAGAGCCTTTTCTCTTGCATGTATTGAAAATGTAAGACTTTTATGCACTAAGCCGTGTTTATCCAGGAGGGAGGAGACCTGTGGGGAGAGAAAAAAGTGAGCGAGCCCCATGCAAAATGCATGAGTCTTGATAGCTTTCTCTAGTCCACCATATGCATATTTCATGAATCCATTACAGCAACTACTGCATCTATAAGTCAAATAAGCCCGATTGTTCAAATAAAATGACCGGCTCGATATACAGAAAACACACGCTGTTGGAGGAATGACACTCTCCAAGCTGAAACTGCTACACAGCTGTCAAGACTACCGCGTGTCCCATGGGCTTGATCAGAAGGAGAAACAGATGAAGAATACAGTTATTTCCACAGCATCTGCATGAAGGAAAATAACTAAGAGTCTGTTGTAACCCAAACACTGATCCTCAAAAGCAACTGTAGCAGCTGAGCTACAAACCGTACTTTCAGTCACTGCTAACACATCCAAAATAAAAGTTCACAGATAACAGACGATGTTCATGATCGCATCCGCACAGAGACAAACACTAAAAAGACAAGAAGGATGGAAAGAAACCAGCAGTAGACGACAACTACGTGGTTCCCCCTGTCACGCTGAGTGGTATGTATTCTATACATGAAAACCGCTTGAGAATAAAATGAGAAGAAATTTCAGGTGTCACACACAAGAAGACACGGCTGTTCAGTGCTTTCAGCCAGGATGAATATTTGTTTCAAACAGGGCCCTATGCTGCTTTATGGCTTCCATGCGGGAAACCATCTCTGATCATCTGTAGATCCACTCCAGCAGGCACCAACACCAGACAGAGCACCACCCCCCAGCCTGGGAGGGGCTGTGAGGGAGATGGGAACTCAGTGCACAGGGCCATCAGGAGTTGTAAGGACTGTTCAAAAGTACAAAAAGGTGGCTGATACCAATGGAAATTCTTTCCAAAAGCACCAGCAGAGACATCCCTGAGAAAGGCCAAATCATTTACCAGCACAGACACAGAGATTCAGGAGTATTATTGATCTGCCTGATAAGAAGCCTGAACAATGAAAGACAATAATCTAAACACTTCTTCTTTCTTGAGATTCAGATAAAAAATGGAATTTAGACCTAAACAGCTCCAAATTCTTAGCAGTAAAACACAATTCCAGGTTTTCAGAATTGAGACTCACACTGCCATGGCAGCATTTCAGCCAAGACCAGGGTGATCTCACCACCATCAACCCCAACCTTCCACGAACCAGGACCTGCACTGAGCACCCTCCGAGCTTGTGACCTGGGTTTCTTTTGGGTGAAATGAAGCAATACATCTATGCTCCAGGCAGGCACCTAATGCTCTTCCACAGGTAGCCAGAGTTCCATCTACGGCACTGGACTAGAGTTCAAAGTGGAAAACAGCATATTTTATCAAGTACGTACTTCACTCCTGTGAAAACGCTGATCCAATTTTCCTTTCCAACATCTTAGTTTTTCCTTACCAAAAAACAGCCAGAATTAATCATTTAATCATTATGTTTTGGGGGCATGGAAATTTACTGTTTTCATTTCTCAACAGGTTCGATATTCATTCACAACCAAAGCATGGTTTTCAAGAGCCACTTAGATTTAGCGGGCTTTCAACTTGTCACTGTCCAAGTACTGCCTTAAAAAGAAAAAAAAAATAACCTTTATTCTCTGGATGGAAAATAAATGAAAGTTTGTGAACTTTATACGGTAACATTTGTGCTTTGAGTGAGCTTCATATGCCTCTAGCAAAGCTCTACGACATTCACCACTTCACAGTTTAAAAGTGTGTTCTAATAAAAGGTCAAGAGTAAGAGGGAAAAAAAGGAAAGTCCTTCAAGGTTATAAATATATCAGACAGGACAAACATTTCTGCTCTGCTAAATGCCTGTTTAAATATAAATCTATTAGTCTGATGAGGTTAAGACCCTTGAATGTAAATTTACGTCTGATTTTAAAAGGACAATGGTGGGGTTCCCTCATTTTCCATCTTCCTCTGTTTTTTACTTCTCTTTCCTTCTTCCTCTGATCTTTCTAAATACTCTAAAAGTTCCTGAGGTTATGGACAAAAGACAAACACACAAGATTCTGGACATAAAACCACAAGATTCAAAAAAACAACCATCTTGTCTGAAGCAGTTAACTACTTTCTGGGAGAAGACGGAGTTAAATATTTTGAACAGAAAAATAAACTGTATGGTTGACCATAAGAAGAGAAATGAGGGAAAGAGGCATAACTGAATACAGATATATACATAACATACATAACAGATGTATATGCCAGGAATACAGTTATTCAAGTTAGTAGAGTAACTATAATGAAATAAAGATTTTTATTCCAGAATAACATTTTCACAGAGGACAGTATTCTGGAAATGATAATATATGATGGTTCCTGCTTCACAGCCATTGCAATTATTCCTCCAGTTTTAATATGCTCATGTTCAAGGTGAATGTCATGCCAAGCCAGCAATGCTATGCACTCCTTCCTGCACCAAAAAGAGCCAGTTTCACCATGTAGACAAACTTCATGTTTCCCTAGAACACAAAATGAGGTAGGTAGTATACTCAAGCCATGCAGTAAGATATCACAGCATCTTTTCTTACCCCAGGAGTGGAGCATATTGTATCTGTTGGCACATTTTAGTACAATAGAGAATTAGTTTATAAAAAGTAACTTTTCTCCAATCACAAAATCAATTCTTGGTACAAAGGTTTTGAAGGGGTCTGAAGCTCATGAACAACTTAAATCCATTCTCCAGCCTATCTATATTATGGAAAGACCTGCTAGGCAGTTACTATTTGGGTCTAAAGTAGAGAGGGGTGGATTGTTCCCACAAACACTTTTAGCTTCTGAATTAACAGCACCACTTTGAAAAAGTGTCAAACTGGTGACAGGTTTCTGCTGCATCGGAGGCTACATTTGTCCTGCGGCTGCATCACTTCTGCCCATCCCATGACTCTCTTCTAGCTCAAACCTAATTAAATGTCTTTCATTGAAAGAATTAGCCTGTGATAGAAGACCTCTAAAAAACTATTAGCTCATTTAAAAATTAATTCTATTTGTCTGCACGCGAGAGCTATTAAATAATATTTGATATGTATTCAGATATTTAAAGATGTAGTTACACATTCCACCTCAGTAAGAAATACATACCTTTCATGTAAAATTTTATCATGCCTAAGCTCCTGCTTTATACTTTATAATTGATGATTTATGTCACTGAGAGGATAATTCTAGCATTTGTAATAGGAAAAACTCATTGAAATTAAAACATATATTTTTAAAAATGCCATGTACAGTAGTTAAATAACAAACTGCTCTATTAATTTTTTCTAATTTTTTTAACCCTGTTGTATATTTCAATTTCTAATTTGTTTTGGTTGATATACTGTAAACTTTAAGGTTTGTGATCACGCCTGCATCTGTGACCACTTTGGCATTTAGGCTTAGAAACTTCTCATCTTGTATTAGCATACAAACCAGAGGCTGCAAATTCTTGCAAGGTAACTTCTCGCATATCCTTTTGAGAAATCCACAAAAAAACAATGATTAACTGTAACAGTTAAAGTAAAATTTGATATTAGTTTCTAAAGATTAAGAAAGCAAAAGACTAAAAGTCAGGCTGATTTACAGGATAGCCACTATCTCTTATTCAGGGCTTACCTGAATAATTACCCAATAACAAGAAAAACCTTGCTTCTAAACCAGTAACAAATCCTGATATTCCAAAATCCCATTAACCAAGTTCTGAAAGATCTAAAGGATAAATGGGTTTACAAAATAAATGACGTTGTGTTGACTGAACTGAAAACTGTGACATTTTAAATTTTTCCCCCATTTATTTAGATAATTCAGGGAAAAAGAGCATGGGAATTGTGGAACTTGAGCAGGAAAAAAGTTAGATGCTCATTTCTCATGTAATTCTTGCTAGAATTAATACATTTATATCCTTTGGTTGGAGCCATTTATCTTTGGTGCTCAACTCTTAAAAGCATATTTTTTTTTATTACTAGAACCACTGTGAAAAAGAAAAGAATGAAAGACAAACTGAAGGCAACCTCATTTAAATATTTTTTTAAAAGAACCATTAGATCCACTGTGATATTTAAATAAGATATACTGGGAAGATTGTGGGTTTTTTAAACAACACTCAGAGTAGTAGTAACAAAGAGCATACCCTCTAGCCTGCTGTGTTTTCCTTATGCCAGTGGTTTAACTCTGGTTTGCTCTTAAATCTTTGGGATTGTGTCCTCCACGTTGCAGAGGTATAGGCAAATAACTTTAACTCTAGCTGGACCAATATACAAGCTTGGACGAAAAAATATTTCCAGGAATTGATGAATAGAACATTTAATAGCACTAGTAAGCCGCAACACAATAATAATTGTATCACCAATATTACAAGATTCATCACTGTAGTAGGAAATCCATTGGTTATACAATCACAGAATTTGGAGTGTGAATTTCTGCAAGGCACTTACGCCCAAGGTCAAGCAGTGTGATGCATTATTGAAAGTAAAGGCTCCACTTAATCGATCACTGTATTTAGTAGAAATACCTATACACAGACAATATTTCAAAGATTAATTCAAATCAACGCACATTTTAACAATATTTATTTAAAAAAAAAAAACCCTCACACCTCAAGTAAAAGGGAGAAAATTTGCATTAGGCTATGAAAATAGGCAAATTCTACACTACTCTTATGTGACAGATCTTCTGATGGCATCCCTCGCCTCATCAAAAAATCTGCCTATCCCCTCTGTGGGTTTTAAGTGATATGGTAAAAAGGCTTTCAAATATGTCACCCTTAAAGGGCTGATAGCTTTAATTCTAGCTATCTGGGAATTTCTAGGCAAAACATTTCTTTTAACATACAAAGACACTTTGTCAAAAACCTAAAAACTTAAGTGGATTTAACATATTCCCTGACACATTTTTTTGCAGATATTTTCAAACATCCTATTGCCATTACTGCAAAATGAAGATTCACTAAAGGTGAATTTTTATAAAGGTATCTAAGGCACTGGAAAAAGCCTTTTCTTGTTGATGTTGTTGTTGCTGTTGTTTGGTTGTTTGCTTTTTCTTGTAAAGATTTACAGGATTTTGAGATATCCTGATTCAGGATGCACTTTTTCAAACATAAAAATAGGTCAAAGCATCACTTAGTGCTACTACACACAAGACTAACAATCTCTCATAGTTATAACTGAATGTGATAAATAGGTTTTCCATTCGATATGTATCCATCTTCTAAGAAGTCATTGCAAATTTCAGAAGGGAGAAAGTTGTGGGGTTTTTTTTCTGAGAACTCCACAGATTCATGCTTACAGCAGTTATCTTTCTTACACTAGCTCAACTCTTAGATGGAGCTAGCCAGATCGTGTGAATATGAGGAATAATGCTTTGTGAGGGGATTTCAGCTTCTACATCTTTTTAGGGTGAGATTCAGACGCTTGTGTTTCTCAAAGCTGCAATTCTACATGTTCCATAAAATTCACCTACATTAAAACAAGACCCTGAATTGCAAGCCAGCTCGTGCCTGGCTTCCTTAAGAGAATAATAAGAGCTCATGTCTGTAAAGAATATTGTCACTGTGTAGCCACTGATTTACACTGAAAATAAAAGCTCATCAGATGCTTAATTCACCTTCATCTTTGAGCATCATCTCCTTATTTCACCCTTGGTGACACCCTCTATACTTCTGTTTGTTTTTTACCGGATGACCACTGCATAACAGTTTTCACACCGATCACTTAGTCTCCTGCAAACTCGTGAACATCAGGTTCTTACCCTTCTAGTCTTCTGGAAGAGTTAAGAGAAGAACATGGGAAATGCCTTTAGCAGGTGATTATTAGGAGTTCAGAGTTATCAGCTGATCTTTTAAATCATCATTCAAAGCAATGTTTCCAAATTTAAGATTATCAAAAACTCAGTGAGCTGCTATTAGGATCTCCAGAGCCCTAATGAAAACCCATTAGAGTTAAAACATACTGTTCTGAAGATGCCACTACATTACTGCAAAAATGTATTCATTATGTATAAAAAAAAAAAAAATCACACTATCTCTGTAGCAATGCATATTTATCTTTCTATTTCTGTCCATCTCCAGAAAGAATACCAGAGTCTATTAATCCATGAGAGGTGAGGAACAACGAAAATCTCCAGTGGTTTCAACCAGATGCACAATTAGGAAAGAACATATCGCTTCCAAAATGTGTCATACAAGTTACGCATGCCAGTATGTATTATCTTTGTAAAAACCTCTATATGCTATTTACAGTGTAACATTAAACAGAAAAGGATCTCAAATAGGTTTTTATAGCTTTGAACAGATAAATAAAAAACTAAGCAGAAGACAATTGCTGTACAACATACCTCATCCTTAACACTGCTGCCATTTCCTAACAAAAAGGTGTTGTTTATACAGCATTTATAATAATCCTTGACTTCTAGCTATTATTTCCTAATCGTTTTCCTAATATCTTGTGCCCTGTGTCCTTTGATAGCATTTTTTATGACACTAGAGCAGGGAATGCTACCTCCCTGCTGGGGCTCACTGTGGATCTCAGACACCAGCTAATGCATATCCCTCGCCAGTGGATTACTTCTCAAGCACCCTTGATATCAAATGTTTGAAAACCCAAGTGCTAGCATAACTAAATACAGCTAAAAAGTACTTCAGTTTCTCACATTTAATGAGCTGCCAACCCTTCAATAATTTTCTTGTGGAGCACAGAGACATTAATGACAAATAATAGAGAGTGATTAATTAAGTGACATGATATTCAGTAAAAGTAAATAGTTACTTAAACATAAACCAAAACCAACATAAAATGGCTGTACTGAGCCACACCAAAAGTTCATCCAGCCATGTCTGCTGTTTGACAGCTGTCAGTAACAAAAGTCTCAGAAAGCGTTCAAGATTCAAGCAAGCATAAAATGCTTATTTCATATGACACTCTTCCAGTCATTACCACCTTGGGGGCTTCTGGTACCAGGGATTGCATTTTTGACCACAGTCACTAAAGCAGATTGCATCTAACACCTTCCTGGATTTTTCTTAGGTAAATATGTCTGCTAACTTCAAAAACTCACAAATCCTGAAAAAAGAAATATTACATTAAATTACCAGTGATTCACAATCTGGACTATTGTAAGAGACTGGAAATGTCCTACGTGAAATTACAATTCTCTACAAATAATAGAGACAATAGGATTTTATGACACTGTGTGCAAAAATACATGCATGGTTATAACTGGATATGCACTTACATGAGGCTACATATACACAGGTAGAGATGCTTAACTGCACGCTCAGAAGTCTTGTTAGTCTTGATGGAGAAAGCTCTAGGCTGTATTTCCAGGATGCTCTCAAATAACTAGAAGATATGCAAGAAGCTAAACCTTTGATGGCTTATTTCATCATCCAGTTTTAATTCCTGCATTAGTGGTGAGTCAATTACAATATATATATATATTTTATTATAATACATCCTCAAAATTACTTAGGCTACTGTCTGGAATTCACCATTTTAAATACGTTTCAGATGACAGTCATACCAGGCAACAGTGATATAGACTTGACTTTAAAATACACAAATACAGCAAAAATATTGTTTTCCTGCTTTTTGTGCAATGTCCTTCAACAAATACATTTTGACTGCATTCTCCTGCATTTCAAAGTGATCTACATTGTAAGTGTACACAAGCAAACAGCTTTGCATACAAAATTATTCAATAAAGTTTTTTAAAATATCTTTCAGAGTAGTTTATTACCTCCATGCATGTTAAAAACAGTTCACATGTAAAACTATAAATACTGAATATTTGAAGCAATTCCTTTAGTGTGGAACCTGGAAAAATTCACTGGTTGAAACGTATCTTTAAAAAGCAGTCAGAATAATGAGTAATTAAAACCAGGGAAAGTTCACTAACAAGTTGCAAGAGAATGAGCTAAATACTATGAATATGTTCTTTGCTCTCTATTCTTTCTCTTCCCCTTCTCCCAGTTACTTTGCATAGCATTTTACCTACCTTGAAATACATTTTATAACAATTTTGCATACAAAATATTAATCCTTCAATTTAGCATACCATAAGACCCCACAAAAGATGTCACTCCAAATAAATTCTCTCCTTGTGTTTCACCTACCTTTTTTGTTTGTTTGTGTTGGTTTTGGTTTTGTCCTGGAATAGATTACATTCCAGGACAAGTGCATCAGTTTTCAATGTTAAACCCATAACTCTGAATGTGGGAATGATATATTATGAATTAGCAACTCAGCTGAAAAATCCGAACTGTGTTCACACTGAACTTGCTGGAAACCCCCAGTTCCAGCAGGTTTGCAACCTCTGCACTGTCAGGGGCATCTGCTCAGGGCACTGGACAAGCCCTCAGGGCTTGGACAGCCTCCTGACTGCCCCAGGAGGAAGCGATGCTTGGGGGACTCACCTGAAGCACAGGTCTGACAGAAGCTGACTAAATCTAGGCAAAAGATAAGGGTAATAGATAAGGATAAGGTAAGGTAAAAACCAAGGAGAAAGACTCCCAAAAAACATGCAAAGTTCAAGTTGGAGCCGACTGGCTTCACCATATCAGCTCCATTCCTGCACTCAGCTTCCATCTCATACTTAGGATCATAAAATGTTGTAGTATCTTTCTGAGTAACAGATGTTATTTGGCTTATACAATGGCTTCAAGTACCAGATTGCAATGACTTACAAGAATCAGAGTACAGTATGTTTCTCTAATACTTGGCAATTTGTGAAGCTGAAAATATGAAATATCATAGAAACCAACGTACATCAAATTTTTTAATGGTAATTTGCTGTATAGGAAACTGTAGGGTTTTATTGGGCTTTTGTATTTCAGAAACATCTATTCATTACTTTCTAAAAGGAGAGATCTGTGTTGCATTTGAAGCTGGTGGATTTACATTACCCTTTCAGAGCACTTGCACGGACAGAGCCCATTGCTGGCAGCCCCCCACCCCACCCCCTCCTCACGAAGAAAGGATCACTCACAGTCCTGTATCTGAAACCGTGACAGCACAAGGGAATACCATTCGGGCTGCAAATCTTGAATGTGTTGGGAAAACCCCAGGATATCTGGGACTGGTCCTTCCTTCCAAGTAATCCCACAGACCACAACTAAGAGCATCCACATTTTGGAGGTAAAAATCCTGCCTCTCCTAAAGATGCTTTTTCCCCCTGATCCTTCTTCCCCACATCTTTCCTGCACCAGGACCTTACTGCTGAGTAGCAAACACTACCGCAGCTACAAAACTATCCCCATTTCAGTTCCCAGGCAGAGGAGACTCTAACCCCTGTGCACCACACAGTCCGGAGGGTGGCTGTGCTATAAACAGATGCATAGCCTCCGGATTTGCATCGTCTGGACAGCACGTCGTGGTTTAATTAGCATTTAAATTCCAAAGGTTCAGAATAAAAACAGAGTGCTGCAATGTTTTCTCAGGCTGCACCACACAGTCTCTATATTTTATGACACAGTTAAAACAGCATAAACAGTAATATATTACAAATTGTGTACACGGAGGGTAGGGCCCTGCATCGTGCCATACAAGTACGCTTAGGGAATAAAAACTGTCAGCAGATAATCTGAAACTGTACGTAGCTCTTCAAGTATTTTACTTGAAAGCAAAAAGTTAAGCCAAAGTAGAAGCAACTTAAAATATTTTGATAGATAACAAATAATAAAAGGACAACCAAAAAAGTGAATACATTTTGGACTCAAGCATTATGCAATCGAAGTAGTTACAAGCTAGTGGATTTATAGAAACTATAGAATACTATAAAAATGCATATGTTTATATCAGTAGAAAGGAAGGTGCAGAAGGCATAAGTGAATAAAATTTTGCATGTTATAATTGTTTCTACAAAAGACTGAGAACTTCGTATCAAATGACAGCTGTCTTTTTCCCTGAGAAGCAGACGTCTCACTAGCTTCACCACCTTTATTCAGCTGTCAGCAGGCAGCGTGGTTCCTTTGGAGCATTTTGAGTTATCCACAATCATACTTTTATTTTTTTTTTTTACATGTAGATGAGTAATATGTTTTTCTAATTGCAGCTATAAATTTAAAAATTATCAAGAAATATATTCTTTAGTACCATAAATTGGCATGTTGCCATCTATGCAAGATGTTACCAGGCTGTTACAATAATTTAATTTTTATTAAAGACACATTCTTTTAGCAATGTTCTCTTTGCCTGGGATAAACAGATTTGGCTATACCAATTCTACCTATTTACATATACCGTAACAGGGAGGGAAAGACTATAAATCTCTTTCCACATTTTGAAGAAAGGTACACTGAAATCAGGAAAACTTTGCAAATTTTTTCCTGGAAAGGAAGCAGCACAGGAGGCAAAGCCTCCTTTGCCATCCTATAAGCAGTAGTAAAATTCCTGCTGAGGACCTACAGAAAAGATGGAAATATGCAGAGAAATAGTCCTTCAGGAGACGAAAGAGCTTCTCAGCTTGTGGAGGTACCCCTCATCCACAAAGCTCACGGAGTGTGAACATATGCAAGCAGGATCCCAAGGAGATCCCTGATTGCTCATACACTAAGCATAAGGAAAGATGTAACTCACTGCTCTTGGCAGCTTTATTTGTAATGCATAAGTGCATAAATGAAAGGAGACATTTCCCTTATACTTGCTGCCCAACTTCTCATCATGCAGTACCTTAAGCACGCTTCTTTAAGATGCGCTGATGCTACTTCAAGGTAAGTGTTACTAGCATATTTTTGTTGCAGCGACAAGTGACATGACATGTATTATCCTCACAATCCCAATCCAGAAACAAATTTGCTGTTGCTACAAACAACAGCAGGAGCCAATCAGCTCTGAATGTGATTTTAGAACATCAAAAAATTTGAAACCCAGAGCCAGATTTGAAAATGTATTTAAACATTGAATCTGAGTACATCATTTACAGACAAGAGAGCATGGAAGTAATGTAAGACCTTTAAGCCCACATACTTAAAAAATATTTGAATACCTTATTACTCAATGTATTAATTGAAAAGAAAGAGCAGAGCAATTAGGCAAAGGATGTAGAGAAATTCTCATGGCTTAAAATAAGTGACATAGAGAGATTGCTACTCTTACCAGTACCAGTACTACTACTTATTAATACTGAAGACACAGCAGTACCTTATGGTCTGTATGAAAATCCAAGCACTTTGTTCTAACAACGTTCTAACATACTGAAAAAAACTCAATTTATGGTGAGAGAAAATTGATAACAAATATTTCGTTCTGTGGTTAGATTTTACATCCTATAACTACTAAAGGATTAACAATCATAATTTAAAAATTACAGTGCAAACAAGAGATATATTGCTAGCAATCAGTGGTTGACTTGTAATAGGAAGTATTTTTAAAAACCCAGTAAAATGTAATGAGTGAACTCGAGTTGCCCACCAGTAGTACTGCTGGCCTCCTGTGAGAAGGCTGTCATTCTGGAGACTCACAGGCTATTTATAGTGGCCATTTATTGGAAAGATTTTCTATAAAACCATGCAAAAAAACCTCCTAATGTTTAGTGAGGAATCTCTCAAGACACTGCTTCCTCTGTGAGGCATCAGATCATGCAATTAGCACATCCATTACTCAGAAGATAAACAGTTTTCCTGAAGTGCTTGCTTAGCCAGGATTTTACTTGCCAAATAGTTTTAGCTCTTATTATATTCTTCATGCAAAAGACAATTATTTGGAGCTGTATCACTTTAAAAAAAAGTCTTTCATAATCTCCCATGTTTCCTTTTTTTTCTCTTATGTGATATATATAAGAAAGAATATTTGTCATAAGAAAGATGGTGAAACCAAACCTATACATCCTTCCATTTTCATAGGTTTTTTGAAGATGCCCTTTACTGGGAGTATCATGCATGTCTCATAGGAAATAGCTGGCAAATGGCTACAACAATCCTTACAGTCCCATAACGGAATGTACTGTTTATTCACTGAACTTCGCTCACTATATCCCATTTAACACCTCAACATTTCAAAGAACAATTCAGCCCCCTATTTAATGTGAGAGAAAAATTGTGATGAACAGGACTCCAAGTGGAAGCAGAGAAGTCTTTAAAGTCAGATCTCTGATCTTCGCTCTTCCTGCTTCCTTAGCACTACTGCAATGGTTTAATTATTCAGGAAAGCAGTGAGCAGATGTGTTTTGCCTTGAAAGCAGAGGTCTCTCCACTTATATAAGCCAGCTCACAGGACCTCTTCCCTCACTCCAGCTCAGCCACAGGAAGAGCTAACTTAATAGGTTTTCATCATCAGAAACCCAGCATTTGAGAATTGCCTCTATCAAATTCTTCACTGGGAGCCAAGCTGGCTGTGGGTTCAGGAGAGAAGTGCACTGGGTTGGGGTAGAAGCAGTCCACATCTTCGTAGGCAGAAGCATTGTTCACCCTGTGGCCAGCCAAATCCCTCTGCCAAAACAAACCCCAAGGGAACCAACCCCAGGAGAACCAACCCCAGGAGAATCAACCCCAAAAGCTGCGCATGTGCACAAAATTTCCAAGGCAAATTGACACTGAGCTTACCCTAAGGAAGCAAACTTCTCTCCCTTTTTGGAGAGAGAGAGAGGAAAAGAAAAAACAAACCACCACAAAAACAAAACCAAAAACAAAACCCTAGTAAAACATGAATCATGTACTGATGATGCTCAACTTCGAAATTTCTAATAGACATTGCCAAAATAGCAGACAGAAGGAATGAAAGGTTCTGACTTTTCCTTTATAAAAATAAAAGCATGAGAAATTGCACATTTGCAGATATTTTAAACATATATAACACAAAAGCACAAAACATAAAGCATATTAAAGTATCATAAATTCTGGTAAGATTTAAAGAGCTTAAAACTTCAATTAAGAAAAAAAGTTTTGTTCATTAAGCTGAATATTTTGGACTTCAAGTGAATCCATGTAAGTAGGAAGACCATTACAGTGACAAAAAAAAGGCAGATTTTATCAAAGTATTACTTAAAGAAAATGGAGCCAAGGACTATATCCAGACCTCCCAGTATAAAGCCAAATCTTTTTTTTTTTCCTAATCTAAAGCATTTCCAAAAAAATACCCTGCTAAAATGTTCAAAATTGGAATTCATTGTATTAAGAAAATCTTTGTTCTTAATAAAAGTATTTACTACATGTAAAAACATAATGTACATAAAAAGTGCAATTCCAATGTCTAGCTTTATTTTTCATTCCCAGACTCATTTATTTTTGCAGCTACTTCAAATTCAATTTAAAAAGGGACAAATTAACTAGGACTTTGTGTAATGGGACTTTATGCACAACACTATCTTACAGACTTTACACAGGGTCTAATCTACGTAGAAATATCGCTATCTTTGTTACCCAGTAAAATTCTCAGTACCTCAAAGCTTCTATTTAAAACTGCAATATTTTCTGATGTAGACTGGTTTTAGTGGTAAGGTTGCTTAAGAACAGGCATGCGCATTACACCCCTAGCAAAGTTATTGCTTAAAGAATAGATGGTGGAAGCTGATGAAGCAATCTACATTTTAACGCATTTTTGCTGCAAAATGCATATATTCCTACTACAAAGCTCTGTTAGTGATGCTGGAACTATTTTCTGTTCTTCTGGCTTTCTGTGTAAATTTACTTGCTGTAAGGGCAGCAGACCACTTTGCTAGCCAGGAGCGTACCCACAGCTGTACAGTGTATTTCCACTGAAGCATCAGCCAAACGGCCAAAACTAAAAGGTCATTCCAGTGAAATCTGAACTGATGTAACAGCCATTCTTCTTTAATTCCGCTAACTTTGTTCATGGACTGAACAACACCATGCCTACAGCCAACTGACAGGAATTCTAACCTGATTAAATGTCCCAGTATGTTTTAATACCCTTAAATGGAATTTTTATGGCCTGTTCTGCATGCATATTATTAATACAGAACCATCAAAGAAACCACAGACACACATAATAGCTCATCAATTTGTAGCTAGGCACTTTTGACCTTGAAAAATCAGCTGTCTTTCAGATTAATGCAGCTATGTTTTGGGCAGGATAAAGAAAAAGCTATAAAATTATCACGCTTATTTTTGTCACATGTCAGCACTGCAGTAAGGAATAAAGGCCACGCTGCTGGCTTTTTATTGATATTGCCATCAACCTCTGACATCTGAATTAGTATCTGGGAGACCTATTTCTAATAAAAATCCACTTAGACATTAACATTTCAGCTGCAGCCAGTCTCGAGCCGCAGTGCTGGTGGAAGGTGGTGTTCAGCCTGACTCCCCCACCCCCACATTTCCTCTCCCTTGCAGAAGACCCTAAAGCACTTAAAAAACAGCTTGAGTTTGGACCACAACATCCACCTATGGACCGGGTCAAAAGCTCTTCTGGGGGAAGAGGCGGTGAAGGAAAAGGACAAGTGGAAGGTACCGATACCATCCCCATCTGTAAAAGGGGTGGCAGCATACGCACTGTACTGGCCATAAATTTATAATGGTTGAAACATTCAGGGAACAGAAACGTGTACTTTGGGAATAAGTTTACCAATTAATACTTTGGGAAAAATATGGACCAAACAAGGATGAAGGCTGTTAAAAAAGGGGAACTGTCATACTAGACAGAAGCCACTAATGGGATTTCTGAAGGACTGGTCCTAGGATTTGAGACAGGGGGATGCTCTCTAAGGTAAGAGGAATTGCAAATCATTTGAGACTGCAGAACAACCTTTCCTTGTATAACTGAAGAAATTGCCCAGACAAGACAGCCTTACAAACAGGTTTTTAATATTCCCCCCCCCCTTCAGAATCAAACGGCTTGCTATTGGTTATTTCTGAGGAGCCTCTCCCCTTGGAGCTGCATAAATAACCAAATGTACCTCTGAACAGATATACTGGTCTTCCATTTTCAAGTTATATATATACACACATATATATACATATATATATAACTTGGGAAAAAATGTATATATTCCATATATATATATATATATATATATATACTGGTCTTCTATTTTCCAGTAAAATGCTCAGGCCACTGGGGTAGGGGTACAGGAACCATCTCTCATGCTTTCAGAGAAATACTTCTTGTATCACCAAAGTGAAGATAGAAGCTTGAACTTTCAATTTACCATGGCATTTAACTTAAAGAGTGCGCTTTAATTACTATGGACTTGATCTAGTTATCAATATTATTTACTTAAATACTTGGCACTAGGATAAACTTATAAAGGGATTTAAATTTTTACCAGATTTCCAAATACTTTTAACCAGCCTGAACCTGCATTTTTTATTGCAAGAATATGTTCCTTCAGAAAGCAAAACCAAGAAGAGCTCTTCCCCACGTTCTCTTCTTTTTAACAGACCTGTTTGGAAAATTAAGTAAACCACTATTCATATATATACTTATTTTTGACGTAGACGTTCAGTCTCCATTTTCTTCCTTTTGTCTTTACTAGATTTGTTGGGAAACAGCGAAAGTGAGAAGATTCTGCTTCTCCTGGTCTGGCTTTTTATCCTTTAGTCTTTAGAGAATATAATAAAATGAAATACCAATAAAACAAACAAACAAACAAAAAAACCCAAACCCAAGAACAGTATGAGAAATACTCCCACACAGGGCTTTGACTGCTCTTTCTAGCTTGATTAACAGCCTGTGCTACCCAATCAATTAAAAACCCAACCATGATAGACATCTTCCATTCATTTGTGTAATTACAATGTGGCATCCTGAAGAACCATTATCGTAACAGGTGACAGAATCCCTCCCACACATACTACTATTTACCCAAGCTTCCAATTACGTTAATTGTCTTTTAAAGGAGACGTTATCGGAGGAGGCACATACAAGCATTATTCACTACCAATATCAATATCTGACAAGGTGAAAATAGCTAGACCAGCACTACAAACCATCACATTTTCACCGACAAAAACGTAGCTATTAAAAGCCAAGGGCAATACTAGTATCTCCCTCATGCTCTGAATTCTATCAAGTAAAAATTTGAAAATGAAATTAAAAGTTTAAGGTGCCCTTCTTGAAACACATTCAGGATTTTCTGAGAGATCTAGAAAGGCTTTGGAGAGGAGACCATTACTTAGCAAGGGTGATTTAGAGGCAGTGAAGGTGGAAACCAAAGTGTGAGCAACCAAACAAAATCCTGCAGGACTATAATTTATAAACCAGGAAAATCAAGCAACCTACACAACCAGCAAAGACTCCTTACATACAAAAATCAATACTAACTGCTACTTTGTGATGCTCCTAAGTTTTGACTTTAGCTAAATGTCAGGCTCCTCCAAACACACGGTAATGATGTGAAAATCACCGAGTTCTCCAGCAATCATCTTCAACACCACCCTCATTAGAAGTGTCCCAGAAACAGCACCTGAACAACCTACCCTCACCAAAACAACCTTGTGATTGTGCCAAGAAGAATCACGGGAAGGAGAAAACCCCACTCCCAGCTTACATGTAAACACCCGGAATGTTCCCACAAGTCACGGCAGGCTGCCTAAAGGTTTCCAAGGCTCCATTTTGTCTCAGAAGACTCCTCTGTTCTCTTAGAGACTATTTTCCCAGAGCAGAACAGAGACAAACGGTCTGGAAAAACACTTCTGCTCCTTTAGTGAAACGACATATTGAACGATGCAATGAAATATGCACCGTCCTTCCAAGCAGAGGTGTACTGCTGCAGCTAGAATTACCACCACACTACCCAAAGACTTCTGAAAAATGAAAATAGCACAAGGAGACAAGGGACAGAATCCAGTTCTTTCCAACACAACACGCGAGGGCTGCCATTTTTGTTGTTTTTAAAGAGACACCCCAATCATTACCTTGTTTCACTTTTCCCAAAGGAGAAGTGTTGAAACACATGAAAGGAATTCTTTGAGGATGAAATTGCACACAACAAGGCAGTATCCAAGAGCCAGCCTAAAGCACTTTTCTGAACTGCCAGGACTTAACCACAAATGCTACAGGATAATCTTCCTTCCAGTATATTTCATATGGATGTAGCATCCTCATGACCAGCTATTCCTCTCTATCAGACCTCTATGGGTCCATGCTGCTTGCTAATGTGGGTATACTGCCTTACTATCCTTTTGACAAAAGGGGTTGAGTACATGTCGTGTGGCATTTTCTACAGATTTTCATTTCTTCATTTTCAGAGTTTTAAGGCTTGAAAAAATTTACCTCCTTAACCTAAAGATTTCAGCCAAGTTGAGTGCAAAATTCAGGCAGGCAAAGTGCACAGTAAAACTGTTTAACATCTGTATTAAAGTTTTCTGAAGCTCAGAGTAACTACAAGCTCATTAATCAATATAAAAGAGAGGTGGGAAAAGCAGTTGAATAATTGTGTAAAAAAATGTAAGTTCCACGCTTCACAATAAAAAATAGGTCACATGTTTTACCCTCATGTTTAGCCAAGTAGAAGAAATAAGGCTGATGTTTTTCAATCATACCTCATAACAGATCAAATAAAAATGACTAAAACTTACGTATTCACTTCCCTAAATCTCTATTTGTTCTTGTATTTGCACCTACTTGATATAACATTGGAAAGATGTTCATAAAAGTCTATATGGCCTAAGGGGTTTGGATTTCACAGTACATATAGACTCATTTCCAGAGCTAGCCCTGTTTGTAGAAAGAAACTCTTAGGAGTTGTTGGTTTTTTTCTTAGTTTCATTGTGCCTTCCCCAGCTGATCTCTAGGCTATGGTTAACATCCCTGCAAAGGGAAGAAAACACACTATCATGGATCTTTGAGATTAAGAGGAAATTATACTGTGCTGCCTTTTATCCCCATTAGTCCAACTTTGATCCTAAATTTGTGACAAACGCCATAATTCTATTCTGCAGCAAGAAACTTTGCTACGATCACCCAGACTGCTTTTCCAGACTTCAGTGTGTATTTTCCTTATACTCCTTGACAATAATTTGGAAGCAAATGCTAAATGGGGTAAATACAGCTCAGCCATGTACCTGCACATAAAAGCTCAAGGTAACAGGAGGAATCTGAGGCTGGACTAATTGAATCAACTTCAGTAACACTGCTGCTGCAAGCACAACCCAGAGCCTAAACGTAGAACATTCACACAAGCCCTCGGAAAGGCTTTACCTACCATCTTCATACTCTGAAATATATTAAAGAACTTTCTGGGAGACCTTAAGTCACTTTAATTATCATATAATCTGTTAGTAAACAGCACAAGCTATCTGAAGTGTATAATGTATATATAGATCTTTTTTATCTTTTACATAGCAATTACACTAAAACCAAAACTTCTTAATACAAACAAATCAGTAACATCCATTTTGCTGAAATGGATAAAAACTCCAGTTATTTCAGACAAAAAGAGTTTCGGTCACTTTAAGCCTGCCAAAGGAAATTCTTATAAGACATGGAGAGAATCACCTGTCATGGGTATGATAAACAGCGAACTGTAATGCGTCTAGGTGCCGGGCTTTACTTAAGAAACAATGAGATTAGAGCTTTTACCCTACCTCCTTCACACATCCACACCTGCTCCCTGCACCACCGTTTCAGTGCTAAATTCACTTGGTCTCCAGGTCCCTCCTCAGGAGGGAGTTCCAGGAAGTTTGGACAGAAAGTCACATCAATCTGTGCCATGCAGCTGCTCACAGCTACCGGTCCTGGGTGCTCCTTTAGCACCTGTCTCCAGAGATCCCTCTTCTCTCCAGGACCTTCTTCTACTTCCAAGATCTTTCCTCCAGCCAGGTGGTTCATCCTCCTCTGCAGTCAGCCTCTTGTTTGGTGATTCTGTCTCATGTCCCTTTAGTCATGACAGAATTCAGCACACGCCTCTTTTGTTTAGTCCGTGCCTTCACAAAGTTTATAACTAGCCTGGACTGGTAGCAGCTAGCAATCAACAGTTCCATTTTGGACATACATGCCCATACATATGCCCAACTATCTGCCTGCCTCTCCATCAGCATTTACAATTTAATCTTAATTATTTTTTTCCCCAAAAAAAGTGCCTTCACTTACACTCTGAATATTAGCTGTATTTGCTGTTTAATTTCTGATGGTGAATTTTTTTAGTTGCTTTTTTTCCCCTCTAGCACTACGGTAGAATCACACCAAAGTCCCATCTTAAATATCAATTTTAGCAATTCAAATTAAAATACTAAAAACTTGCACTGGCACGATATTGTTTTAGAGGAATTTTGGATTCTATTCACAGAAAAGTAATTAAGACTAGCATCTTATAGAGCATATGATTTATTTTCAAAAGTAAATAAAGGTGAACCTGAGTTATATGGACAGCAAAAGAATATTTCACTCCTTATCTCAGTAGAGAGCTGTGTTCCCATTATTGACAGAGCAATATCTTTGCAGGGCTCTAAAATGTGTAAGAGTTGCAAAGGAAGCAGGTTAAGTGATAGATTTGCTGAAACCATTCAGGCCAAAATAAGTATTTATCCATATGTTTAATCATACAATGCCTGACAAGTCAAAAGTCTAGCTTCTAGAGATAGCAGTGATGTGAACATGCATCTGAATCATAATAAAAACTACCCTTAGACTTGGAAAAAAAGACCTAAAACTGCTGCCAATAAATAGTGAAAACTGCGGGGGATAAGGAAATGGATTGTTTGAAGAGAAAAGAAGGTTCTTGCAGCACTGACAGACCCTGATTTCCATTGTACTTGCACCAGCTTTACACCAGCATAGCCTTCTTGACTTTGCTGGTGTTATTTCCAATCCACAGCAATAAAAAAGAAACAGCATACAATGAAAACTAACTACAACCACTGTAATAAAGGGAACAAGTTTCTGTATTAGGATGACACTGCTAAAGAACACTCAACTCAATGTAATCTCATGTTTTTCTTGAATTTTCTGTAAACATATTCTAAGGAAATGATATACCAGCAGCAAATAGAAAGATGTCTGAAAATTTGAATTTTTATGACCTAATGCTATGACCATCACAATAATTCATTTTTTTATTTCCCACACACACTTGGTAAGGAACAGAACATAAATTTATTCTACTATTGACTATTGTATTTCTTAACACTGAAAAAAGAAGCAAATCACATGATACAGAAGTCTGCAAACACAGAAAGAGAATGATATTGCAATTTGCTGATGCTATAAAGAGGTTGGGTTCACCTTCCTTCCAAACACGCATGAAAAAGATTGTATGGCAGTCCTTTAACTTCCGAACTTTGGCAAAAGAGACCAGATCAATAAATAAGGTATGTAACTTAAGTTATAAATACTATCAAGGTATTAATATAGTCTTTCATTTATAATTCAGCCCAAGACTATTTCTGCCTCCTAAACTTTTAATTACATTTCTGTCTGGTTTATTACAAGTTACCAAGTACCATCTTCCCATGCTTGTTTCTTCCAGAGAATTGCAGGTACCAGTAGTACGGTGTCCTCTGGTTTTCCCTATCTGACAGGTATTTCTCCTTTGTTATTTTAAGGATGAAAAGCAGGGAATTAAAATAATCCACAACAGCAATAAACTTAATAAAGGACTGTACTAAATTTCCAACTTAAATTATGTACTAACACATATTATATAAAGCCAAAACACAAAGAAGTGACCTAAAAATCTTTGCAATATAATGTGGGGGAAAGGTGCCACTTCCTATTACCAACAAACCAATTTCAGATTTAGCACCTGGTTTGCTCTATTTTATAAAATTGATTTTGTTTTTACTATACTAAATCCTTTTTGTGAAAATTGTCATCATGCCTCTGTTTCGCTAAAAGTGTAGCCAGGACAGCTGAGTGACTACCACAAGCTACATACATGATTTTTACCTCAGTCAAAGCAAGTGTGTCAGTGCTTATGCTTAATTATTAAGAACAGTGACCATCTGCATTCACAGATATGTAGAACAGATTGCACTTCAATTTTGAAAAGGAATTCATGTTCTGTACTCCAAATTTCATACCTGTTTTTTTAAAAGAAAACAAGACTGGACAAGTAGAGTCTGAGTTTTGTGTTGCAGCGCTGCTCTCCACCCACCTTACGTGTATTTGGCTGTTGCTGCTGCTATACTTCTGCTGACTTGATCCCTTCTTCCAGCCTTGACCTTATGCTTGCTTTTTCTGGAGGTTCAAAAATATTTCTTCCCACAGCAGTCTGTAAAAAATTAGAAAACAAAAATTAGAAAACAAAAATTAGAAAACAAAAATTAGAACAATTGGGAAAAAATTAGCAATTTCTTTTCTGATCTGGTCTTATTTAGTCACTCATAAAGGTGTACACTTCACTGGCTATTTACCAGGACACGGCTGCGGCTCACAGGCTGCGGCTCAGCTGGGTGAAGGCAAAAAGGGAAATGCTTGCCTGCTCCTGTAGCTGCCAAAAGCACTTCTTTCACCTATTCGTCTTTTAGATAATTCAAAGCAGATACTGGCTAAAATAGCAAGCAAACAAGTGGACTAAAAATACTTTTAGCATACTATTAAGTACACATAGGTCTAGATTACAGAGAGAGTCCTAAAGGTTTGAGACCTGAATCCAGACTCCAAACCTCACCAGAGTTCAGTGCATCTCCAGTATCACTTGTGCTCCAGGGACTGGGGGCCTAGAGAGGACTGCAGCGCAAGGGCTCGTTGGAATGCTATCAAAGCTACCAGAAACGAGAAGCATTTGATTTGGTACTTCTGTCCTACATGACCTCTAAATGTCTACTGTACACAAAATACGTGGCCAGTTTCCTGTTCTTATGTACTGTACCTAAACTTGTCTAGTACAGTCATAGAGTTTCACGTGTATTATTAGCATATATGTAAACAAAATATTTCTAAACAATATTTTTTTTTTCATTCCAGCACCAAAACACATTTACAAATATTGGAAAAAAAGCATGGTGATTTTCTGGACCATAACTCAGTGTCCCAGAACACAGTTATTAACAGTTAAAGGGGAACACGTAAATCTGGCTAACACCACTTCAGCAAATCAGCACTTAAGAGAAGCACATATGGTTCTGCCTTATGCCTGGCTGCACGCTGCCAACAGGAAGAATAGGAATGTGATTTAATGTTGGCACTTACTAGGAATCTTTTTTCTCCTTGGTTTTTTCTTGGGTTTGTTTTTTTTTTTTTTTTTTTTTTTTTGTTAGTAGAACCTTGTTGCTTCGTATCTCTGGCACAAGATGGACAAACTTTGAGTAGGATGACTAAGCTCCCAACACAAATAGGAAGCTCCGTTAAATGCATTTACAAAGTTTTATGTACCCCATTGAGATCAGCCCATCAACCAGCTACTGCACTGGTTTAACTCTGAGAAACCCGGGAGCCAGGTCACTTATTTGCAAGAAAAAATAAGTAGAGGCTTTTACCTTTGCAATGCAGAGCGCCAGTCAATTAAACACTTCAGGATCAAAAGCAGCATTGAGCTGTAAAATCATTATCCCTGTCTCTCCCGGTAAGGATACACATATCCAGCCAAAGCAGTCAAGTACGCAGAGCAATTACATGGGACCGAAGCTCTGCTCGCTCACGGAGAGGCTGGCTACCACCGCTACTGAAGGTGGAAAGCAGGCTGCTTTCCTCCCGGCCACAGCCTGGGGTGTTACACACACTTTATCATCCCTCAGCCCTACTCTTGTTATATGCAAGTGGCACTGGTTTATCAATCTTACTTTCTTGTACAGTACCTGCAGTAAAAGCGATCAAAATTTTGGATGTAACATAGGCTTGTTGAAGACTAGCAGAGAGGAAAGAAAGTATACTCTTAAAAATACTTGATATTCAGTGGAAGTTTATTTCCTTAATGCTTCTGCAGTCACAGCAGCAAAGCTGACCCTGCAAGAAATGCTCCCTTAGCCCAAGAGCCCTTCCAAGTCCCATCAATTCCAGAAAAGACTAAGTCTGCATCATCACGCGGTCATCTTAGCCCTTGGACTAAGTCTGGTAATCTATTGCTGCTCTGTGGGAAAGATTACCATAAATGAACTTTCTGTGCAAACATTTATTAGCAGTGAATCTATGTGACTGGAGAATATAAAAACTTTTATATAGAACTGACAATACATTAAGATTTTCAGTTTGTATTGGCATCTGCCTCCAAGTTGTCAGGAAAAAAAACCTTATTCTTGGAAGCTCTCAGTTGATAGGTAAGATTTTAAAAAAAGGGAAATTCTATGCAGTCATATATTAATATTTTTAATTTAAATTAGCTCATAGGTAAATACCCTCCTTTATCTGCCTTCTTCTTTTAAATAATCAACTTTAAATATTTATGATCCACCAAAGGATTTATGAAACTGAGCTAAACCTGGTAGAAGTCTTTATAATGCCATTTGATTTGTCAGAAATTTTAAAATAACCTGAAGAAAATGAAGGAATTTCCATTAACAGTGGATCACTGCTTTAGGGCTCCCAGATCCTCAATACTGTGGCTGAGTTTGCAGCTTTGGAGCTGACATAGAGGAATTCAAAATTTGAGAGGATGCAGGCAAACGTATTGGCTATCATTTAAGTTCTAATAAGCTCTTTTCCCTGATGACTGCACACACTGTGCAGAGGAAAAAAATACTTAATACAAGAAGATAGGCTAAAGCAAAATCATTATTCTTTATCCTGACTCAGACATGACTTCTTTAGGATATTGTGAGACACATTTTGTATGTGTGGTCCCAGTTCTAATTAACACCCCTGGCAATTACTGATTTTAATATTGCTGTACTATTTTAGCTCAAGCTCAAGCTGCCTAAGAGATTTCTTTTTTCCCTGTTTTGTTTCCCAAATTAACAGTTGCTGCTGTCTTGCCAACGGACCACATACTCATTTGCTGCAGCTTCACCGTCTGTGTACAAAGCTCTGAGTTCAATGGTTTGGTTGTGCTGACAGTTCCCACCGGTTCTGAACAAAACTATGTTTTACGAGTTTGTATTTATTTTAAATAAATCACCTGCATAGAGCTACGATGGTAATGCCGTAGGTAAAGTCTCCAAGGCACGGACATTGTTTCCATGTGGTGGACAAAGATCTGGGTCTTCCTTGCCTTGTGAACACCATGATGCTTTTCCCCCATGTACTTTTGGTATTCCTTAAGACGACAGACTACAGCTCTCCTGGATCCTCAATTCCATTTCTGGCTACAAGTGTGCTCTTAGGTATCCCCCACTACTCACCCAAACTGCACCAGACAAGCACCACAACTTTGCACCCAGCCTCTTGAAACACTAAGACACTTCAGTTAGACACTAAAGCATTAACACATCATCCACAGGGAGGGAAAAAGCCAAGAAATAGGAAGCAATAGTAGAGATCAGGCATAAGAATAGCCCTAAAAAGGGAATTTAGTTCATCCTGGTTTCCAGAGCTGATATAAATCTGTTTAGACCCTACAGTTAAAAAGAAGTATATTTACAAAAGGGAGAACATGCAGGTCAGACAACATAAAAAAGCCAATGTTTCTACAGCTCGCTTGATTGCTTAGTTCTGCAATTCAGACATGAAGATATGAAAATAAACATGAGAGCTTGCAAATTTTTTTTCCAAGTTAATGGAATTCCAAACTTTATCATTGAATCATCTATAATTAGTTTCTGCACAGTAGTTAGGCTCTGGGAGCTAGCAGAAGTTCTCAGACCTCAACAGTATTATTCAAATGTCAGCATGAACCAACAGACTGATGTTCTCAAGAAAGTTCACCATAGAAAAGAGAGATAACCCCCAGTTACTGGTCAATCGATTTTTTCTCACACCAGCACAGCGATCAGTGCCATGGACTCTGCAAACCTTCTTTACACAGCTGCACTGAGACTCACCGTAAGTATTAAAGTTATGGGAATGAAGTTGAGACCTCATCATCTTCTGTTCTTTCTTACTCCAGGAAAATGAAGACACCACAGCTGTCTTAGAAATATTATATAAGTCTCCAACGAAAAACAAGATGTTATCAGAGTCAAGCCATATCTTCTTTATGACTAAGGTAGAGATCTCTTCTGTTACGAAGAATACTTTTGTGTTATGGCTGGGCTGTGGAAACCCCACTGCCTCTGAGGTTAGCTGGGACTATCAGCTTACCCTTCTCTCCTGCCTGTCCCTTTTCTCGCCACTGCAAAGGCTGACTTGCTGTCCTAGAAAGATTTTTGAAGTTAAAACCCTAATACAATTTCTTCCTTTGAAAAGTGGCTGGAAATCTGCCTGGTGGGAAAGGCCCTGGGGGCGCTGGGTGATGTCTGGCTGAACATGAGCCAGCAATGTGCCCAGGTGGCCAAGAAGGCCAGCAGCATCCTGGCTTGTACAAGAAACAGTGTGGCCAGCAGGACCAGGGCAGTGATTGTCCCCCTGTACTCGGCACTGGTGAGGCTGCACCTCGAATGCCGTGTTCAGTTTTGGGCCCCTCACTACAAGAGGGATGTAGGGGTGCTGAGCGTGTCCAGAGATGGGCAACGGAGCTGGGGAAGGGTCTGGAGCACAAGTCCTATGAAGACCAGCTGAAGGAACTGGGACTGTTTAGGCTGGAGAGGAGAAGACTCAGGGGGATCTTCTTGCTTTCCACAACTACCTGCAAGGAGACTGTAGGGGTGGCGTCAGTCTCTTCTCCCAAGTAACAAGCAATTGGACAAGAGGAGATGGCCTCAAGTTACACCAGGGAAGGTTTAGATTGGATATTAGGAAAAAAATTTCACTGGAAGGGTGGTGAAGCATTGGAACAGGCTTCCCAGGGAGGTGTTGGAATCACCATCCCTGGAGGTGTTTAAAAAACATATAGATGTGGTGCTTAGGGACATGGTTTAGTGATGGACTTGGCAGTGCTGGGTTAATGGTTGGACTTGATGATTGCAAAGGTCTTTTCCAACTGAAATGATTCTATCTAGAAATCTCTGACCTTTCTCTCTTTAGGATTCTCTTCCACTGTTTGTGTCCCCCTCAGAGCTCTGAGACACAGCTCTGAACATTTCAACAAATTTTATTCTGAAAAATCTGGATTTAGAGTTTGGTTCGTGTGTGTCTGTGTCCTGCCCCATCCTTTAACATAAATCAAGCCTCAAATACCTAGACCAAATTTAAAGTAAATAAAGCACTCCAAACTTCTCAGATAAAGCAGTTTTAAAGTCTTTTAAGACTGCTATAATCTTTCATAAACCATTCATCATAAGAAAGATATCCAATGTAAATTATCTTACCAAATGAACATTTTCAGGTTCATTTTTAATATTCTCTTAGATTAAAAAATTCCAAAATTCCTTCCATTTTGCCCTTTCTTGTTACCTTGAACAGCTGAATTCATATAGAGTGAAAGGAGCAGAGATATAAATGTGCAAAATATATTTCAATATCTCACATTAGAAGAGAGAAACAAAGATCTAGATTTTGTGGCAGAAAAGCATTTAAAACAGCAATATATGAAACTGAACTATATCTCTAGGGCAAAATCAGATTGCTCCCTTCCTAGGCATTGCAATAGTAGATACAAACAGAAATAGAATGATTACTGTCTAATAGGGTAAACAAAGAGGAAAACAATCACAAACATATAATTCTGAGAGATGTGTATGTGGATTTCCTATGCATACAATTAAGAGGTTTGTGTCTGCATAAATATAGATGTATATATGTGTAAAAAAAATGTAGGTATAGATATATGCATCTGTGTTTAAAATGAACCAAAAAAAGCAGCTCATTATTTCTATGTACCTACACACCCCTTAAAAAATTTCTTAGCTAGCAAAAATTGTATTTGCTCTAATTGTCAGTTACGGTACCTAGGCACAATGTTGTCCTCATTTCTTTTATATTAATTGTTTTCTACAGTTTTACGTCTTCATAATTTTAAACCCATCTATAATAATTGTATTTTTGTTTTGCTTAGCAGTCTACAAAGTTATTAGCAATATATTAGTTAATTGAAAATCTCTTCCAGTTTATTTTACCACTGCCAGAGTATTATGAGATAAGGTACCAGCTGAAAAATAATACTTAATAAACTTTAAATTATTAAAATATAAATGAAGTGAAAGTAAATGAAACTAAGAAAGAAAATTATAATTTTCTATTTCTAATTTTGTTGTGATCATGTTTTTAGTCCCAGATAAGAATATGTTTTACTACTTTTCTCATGATGGTTTACCCTTCTTACTCTTTGTCTCCTTCATAAACGTTAGCTTAGATAAAATTTCTGAAGCCAGAGGATGCACGTTGCTTGTGATTATCATTCTTTCTAGAACTAGAAAAGTCTTTTACTTCTCCAATGACTGAATGCATCAAAAATTAAAGTACTCAGATAGCAAACTGATATGTACCTTTTGATCATCACTTCTGCTTCTGAGCTTAGAGCTATAGAACATACATCTTTCAGTCAGCAATTTAAAGTTTTTGTAATAGATAGAAACACTGGAGTCATATCATGAAAAAGAAAAAAAAAAATTCATCCAGAGCATTTGTCAAACTTAGGAAGCCGAGTGGGATTTTCTCTTGAAGGAAGTAACCAAGCTACAGGTGTTTCTTGAGACAAAAATATTCTTGTGGCTAATGCTAAGCTATCTTCATCTTTACAAGGCATGTAGCAATAGGACAACGGCTAATGGTTTCAGACTAAAAGAGGGTAGGTTTGGATTAGATATTAGAAAGAAATTCTTCACTGTGGGGGTGATGAGGCACTGGCACATGTTGCCCAGAGAAGTTTGTGGCTGCCCCATCCCTGGCAGTGTTCAAGGCCAGGCTGAATGGGGCTTTGAGCAACCCGGTCTAGTAGAAGGTGTCCCTGCCCATGGCAGGGGAGTTGGAGCTAGGTGATCTTTAAAATCCTTTCCAACCCAAACCATTCTGTGATTCATGTGAGAACAAGTGCAATATATAGTCTTCTGGTTGCATGTTTTCTGGAGAGCACCCAGCAGACAGACAGGTACTGTACAGTAGAAGAGCAGGATACCTTCCTGAGCATAAGGGTGATGCTCTGAGCATGAAGCTGTAAGAGGAACTGCGCTGGAGAGCTAGAGAAATGGACCTTCTTTTTCCAGCAAGCTCAATCATTTGTACAGTCCCCACCCCACCAGACAATGCTTCTGTCTGCCAGGGAAAGGAAAAACACAACCAGTAAGTAGACTTACGACAAATTATTTGGTCACTCACATACCAATAGCTTTGTTCCAACAGCTACCAAGCAATGAATTAACACTATTTAGGAATCTGAGCTAAATCCCTTTAACTCAAATAAGGAAAGACTTGGTCCAAAGCATTAGAATAACTCCATTCGTGCAGTGAGAGGTGTTATCCATGTACAGCTCTAACATGAAGTCCTGCTTGGGCTTGCTTATTTTGTTGTTTTTCAAAACAGCTTCCAAAACATTGCTGATTTCTGGGAAATCTTTTTAGCAGCACACTATGCTGCTGAGAACTTAACAGGATCCTGAAGCAAGTTTTGCTGAGACAAGGAGAGAATGTCATCTTGCTAATTAGAAGAGGTTCTATCATTTAAGAACTTGGAACTATTTTCAGACTGTTTAGCAATTAGGAAAAACTACTGAACACTTCTCAAAAAGTTATAAATAGACTACTTGACTGCATTAAAGTAATAAATAATTGATCTACTGCACGGCAGCTGTGTGGTTCCACTAGTCCAGCTTCCCTCACTTTCACAGCAGATGAACTCTACAAATTTGCTCCTTCTCAGCCTCCCAGGTTAAAGGTTTTATAGAGGAAAACATTCAGCATAGAACTAAAAGCAGAGGAAGGCAGAGTTAACAAACCCCCACCGCCCCGCATCAGCCCACTGGTGTGGCAGCGCTCAAGGCACAAAGCCTGCAAGTCAGTGCTGGAGGAAAGCAAACCTGGTAGCATCCTAGCCACGTGGCTTTTAGGGAGTGGTCCCTGGCGCCCTGTATCTTCTGGATAGTTTCTGATCTTTGCTGTAGCAAGAACAAGAGGGAATGATCCAAAATAAAGCCAGAAACCTGATCTTACAGTTAAGTAGTGCAGATGATCAGGTACCACTCTTGCTCTCTGACCTTGCTAGCAGTGCACGCACAGCTCACGTTTCCCAGAGAAGCAAATGCAGACAGAAACGAAGGATTTGTTATGCACTAAGTCTTTTTCTAAAGAGACTGCAGTAAAGCAGTAGTTCCTTGTGATACAATTTCTAGTAGTGCCACTACATAGTGCTATACTAATTTGTGAATGTACATGATTTTTTTAATTTTTTTAAGAGGTTTATTCTGCTTTGGTACAGAAATGGAACATTTCCCAGCTCTGTTCTGCATAGTTCAGGGAATATAAACTAGGTCTCCTGCGATTTCAGTAATGCCAAGAAATTCTTGGATTTTACACTGGCAATCTCCCAAGAAAAGGAAGTCAGTGATTTATAGGAAAAGACAACTATAAAAAGCCCTTGCTTTCTTCAGTTTTAATCGACTACAGCATCACTGGCCTTTTGGATTTACTTCCCCTCTAGATATCTTTTGAAGATACAACATGCATTTTGCAGAGTGCAGATTAGACTGCATTTGCTTTTGATTTGCCATTTCTCTTCTAAGAGAAAACCTGAAAAAAAACAATATCAAAAACATGGAAACCAGAGTCATGTCCATCCCAGCCCAAAGCTGCCTGCGAAGTCATTTCTCTGGTGTTAGCATTTCCTATCAAAACGGTGGATCATCAGGCTGTGGGCACTGCGGTACATCTGACACCGAGTATAGCTACTGCATATATGTGTGTATATATGCAAGGCACGAGGCCAAGCCTGCAAACACCTCTTACCAAGCAAACTGTTTCATACCGACACTACCACCAGTGAAGCATCCTCTCAAACAGTGTAGGATACTTACCCTGAATAGCAAAATTACACACTGTTCTGGTTTGCTGGGACATGGGATGCTCAGATCCTAGCAGAACAAAACCCTACTTGAAAAGATGGGCAGAATTATTCTCACCCATAAACCCAGATATATGCATAAACTAGACCCATTCTGAATAACGCTACAGCCTATAAATCCACTACACCTGCTTGTGCCGCTCCTCCAAGACATTTCCAGATGATATAAAACAGCAGCTGCCCAGGAGAGACTGAGGCCTGGCCCTTCAAAGCAACCCTAGTCATGCCCTTCTCTGGGCTATTGCTCTCAGTATAGAAATGGTGTCTGATTTTTTCTGCTGCTGAAGTTAGTCTTATTTGCCTTCAACACTGAGAAGCAAAGGTGTTTGTACGATATTAAGCAAATCATCACACTACAGAGAAATGCCTGGGTACAGCATGTAAGTGATCAGAGAGCCATCCAGTGGACCAGCAGGAAAAGGAAGAAAAAGTCACCTCAAAAAGGGAGGAGATGAAGTTATATCTACAGAAATAAATATCATTCCCCTCTGCTGAATGTTTTTATATATCTAACTTCGTTGTCACCAGTGACCAACAGATAAATAATTGTTATTTAGAGAATGGGAAAATGTAAAACTTGAAATATGTGCAGAGTCTGCACACATGTTAAAGGGCATATTTTCCTAACCTTATAGTATCATCTCCACCTTCTCTTTCCACAATAAACATTGGAAGGAAGGGATTATTTTTTCCCCTTCCCTTTCCTAATGCCCCAATGCTATTTTCATCCATTTCTGCCTTTGTCGTCTTATTTTTATACTGAAAACTCTTTCATGGATAAAATATTCATAACTAATTATTCTTGATCAGTCTTCACCCACTTCTACATCCTCAATATCAGAATAAAAATGAGCTTTCTTTAAATAGCTTTTTACAATGCAAAGCCTACATTTTACTTTAATCTGAACCAGCACACATTTCAACTAGCAAGGCACAAGAAACCCCATACACTTTACAAATATTTACTACCTAAACTCCTCCCTTCTGCCTTGTTCTCAGTCTTGAGCAAAACAGTATTTATTGTTACAAATGGTACGGAAGAAAAACAAAATAAAAGGTTTTCCATAGTAGGAAACAGCATTCAGTTAATGAAGACACCAGGTGAAATAAAAGCATCCCTGGAATTACAGGAATATTTGCACTAGAATTTATTTAAATTTTCCCCACTCATTTTATAATTTATTTCAGTTTAAGCAATGTGGTTTTGTTTTGTTTTTTACCTTGTCATACAAAGCATTGAGATCAGCAAAAAGATTTGTCTTACTCCAAAAAGTCTGAGATTCTAGTTGTAACTGAAATTTTTAAGTAATCGCCCAAGATTTTGTCACATCTGGAAAAGAGGAAGCAGAAAGGACTTGCAGCTGATTAGATGCCCTGATGGGAAAAAGACTGCATGGAGGCTCTGGATGGGACACACAGGCTAGTAGTACCCTCCTTGGTGGTCCCAGGTTATGAAAGGGACATGATTTAATTTGCTACAGTAAGCAAACGTGTTCCTAGATACTGTGGGCAAGAAACATAAATATAACTCATCATTCTGCTAAAAGTGACAGTTCCCACCACTGTTACTGAAATAAGCTGCAGTTATAATTAGATCTATTCTCCAGGTTCCAGAGCATCACATTAGCTCACCTTTGACAAAATAAATAGCATGCTTTTGCCTCAACCTGAACTTGCAAATTGTTCAAGCGGCACAATTGTTAATGCAAAATGAGCATTTCTGAGAAGTGATTGAAGCATTTTGACCTTGATACATTCCTCCATATGGATTTATGCTCGCAGGTCTACTGTTATACGCTTGCTTGAGAGCGATAGTAAGAAAGAGTGGAAGTACCAATTAAAAGAATCAATGCTGATATGCATCAGCTGCTTAATGAAGTCTCTGTACCACCTCCATACTACATACACCACCACACCACTTCCATATGACATCACACACGTTACTCTGATTGTAGTTCTGTACAAGAAACAATCCTACAAAAAGGTATCCTATTGAAAAGAAGCTGAGCCTTACTCCTCCATTTACCAAAGATATAGTTAAACAGAACCCTGCTACACTTCAGAGCACGATTCCTAGGGTTTAAATGCTTGCAAAGGGGAAATTCCAGAGTCTGCAGCAAAACAACGCAAAGTTCTAGAAATGAACCTAGGACAGGCAGAATGAGACCATTCATTGTAAGGCTGGTATTCCTGCTCTATGCATATGTGATGAAATTTCCATGCTAGGTATATGAACTTATTTTATATTAAAACGAGTCACTTGTATTAAGGTATATGGCAGATGACTAAATAGGGTTGCCACTGCACACCTACAGAACAAACTGCAGTGATATTTATATTATATTTCTACACACTTCGCAGGTAAATTCTAATTATGTTTAGTGGTTTTAGATCAAATCTGGCTCTTCTACGGCATTTCTGTCGCAATTAGAATACCTCAGACACACACTGAACTTCTCTACATCATATATTTCATAAGACAATTTTGAATACTATTTTAAATACTGCTTGAAAATTATATTACTATTTTTTATTAAAATAGACATACTTGCATGCTCTTTATCATTGAAAATATATGGAGGATTGAAATCAATGGATTAAGGTATAGGTGGTACTTAGTGAATTGACTTATTTTATTCAGTTTACGCTATATGACATTAAATGAAGAGATATATACTGTGTTTTCATGAAAAATACAAAATTACCTATTTTCCTGTGATTGGAATATACCCACAGGTATCATTTTATTATATGACTGAATTAGTGATAATTAATTACTATAATTACTATTTCTAAGGAAGTCTGTGATGGTTCTAGAGGGACTTGGGTAGGTAGAAAAAGCTCTGATGTGTTGAAAGGAGCCATGAACTTGGTGAAGAAAACTCGGCAGCGCAGCACGCTCCTCTATCTTGAAGCCCAAAGTATGGGTGCCATTCTTCCTCCATTAAGATGGCTCATCAGCACTATGGTATGCTGCAATGCAATGGGATTTCTGAATTTTTAAAAATGGAGGATAACCATTCATGTGAAAGTGTCACTTCAGTTATCCTTTGACAAGATAACCAAATATGAATATAATCACAATAATTGTTCATATTATTTTAAACAGAATCATAGCCAAAATACCTAAGAGGTCAAGAAGTCACCTAGTTCATTTGGGTTCCCAAGGCAGATAGCAGCTGTGCTCAATCCACTCCTGCAACATGCTTTTCTAACCTTCAAGCACTCCAAGAAGCTCCCACATAGTTTAGTCAAATGTTTAATTGTTGTATTTCCTACCATCAAATTCTACAATACAAAAGCCTAAACCATGATTCATTTAAAAAGAAAAAACAAAACTAACCAAAAAAAATGGACCAACCGCATGTATATTCCTGAAACTCTGGACAACCAAAAGGGAACTGGTGTAAGCACACAAGACAATTAAATAAAGCAAACACCTTGAAGGCCCAACCTCATGTGTAATGTTTCTTTGTAGCGATATATAGTGTGAATGCAATGTTCAATAAAAAGGGACAATCTAATAATATTACAATACTACGGAACAATCAAGTTCTATCAGGGTCCTTATTTTATCAAACACGTATGTGCTTATACATAGAAGCACAACACAATTCAAAGGAATTATTGGGCTGTGCATACATCATAATACTAGAGAGTAGAAAAGAGGACTGAAATGTGTTTCACATAAATTTAACGTATTTTATTTCAAATCAAAGGGACCTGAAGAAAAAAACCTCAACAATTCTTAAAAGTATCGGTTTTTAATCATGTATTGTCATATGAGAAAAGCATTTTCAGTTCATTTGTGTTAGGTTGGGAAAAAAAGGATCAATTCGGTAACATATATCAAACTTCCTCTTCTCAACAGAGTCCAAGAAAGCCATGAAGCAGATCTAGACTTCTGGCAGAAAAATAAGCTGCAATGGAAACAGCAGTTCACCTCACTGGAGGACAAACACAGACTTGCTAATATCAAAATAAGACAAAGAACATCTTACAACAGTATAGCAATTATATAAAGGAAGGAAGGTAAACAGAATTTCTTTGTAGAGAACTTTGTAGAAAATTGGGAGTGCTATCACTATTTATGGACTGTTATTAAATGTCCGAGATCCACTTTTTCATAGGGGTAAGTGTAAATCCATCACAAAACATATCCTACTGTTTTTTCTGCATTCAGCAGCGATTAATATAAATAAATAAATGAATGAATGAATAAATAAGATACAAGTTTAGTAAAGACAAAGATTCATATATCCTAGTAAAATATACAGGTGTGAATACCAAAACATCTTCCCCAATTTTACCAGCTTCCCATTTCAAGTGTCACTTGTTTTCATTGCTATTCACTAAAATAATCTTAATATTCTAGCTAAATATTATAAGAAAAACAGAATACAAGAGAGGAAATAATCCATTATGTAGTAACACTTGTTCGTGTTCAAGTACATTAAGATGGCAACAAATAACCAGTAAAGTCTCTGCAGAGAAATGCAGTGTCAGTTGTTGTTCTTGCCCTCCAAAATAAAATTATTCCAAAAGAACAGACGCTGAGATAACTATCTAACAAAGCACAAAGAAACCCTTTTTCCCACACTACATGTTTCAATACAGACAAAAGAACAATCCAAAGTATCTAAGATGGTGATACAGGCTCTCCAGACATAAAACAAGCGAACAATGTTGGATATCCTTAACCTCCCCCACACAAACTCTTACAAATGGATTCTTCCACTTTCATTACGGTTAGAAAATACAGGAACTACCAAACTCCTCCCCACCATGTGCAATAACGTAGTTTCCCCTACAAACTAGTGCAACAGTTTACATTAGGAAGCACAAGCAGCAGCAGCATGAACAAGTAAGATACAACCTGCTCACAGAGAACATCTATTTTCAGTCCCAAGTATTTTGTAATTGATTTATAAGATGACATTTATTATTTGATTTCTGTTATGAAAACTGTATCCTAATGCAACTGCAAATGATTGAACCGTATCCAGAAATACATGATCCCTTTCTCACCCATTTATCTTGCTACAATGTATACAGGTATTTGGGTATGAATTCCTCCCTTTAAACAATTAAAGTGGTCCTTCCTCCCCCACAGAAAAAAAAAAAAGAACCTGGAGTTGGCTGACACCTTTCCCACACCAAGTCTGACCTGCTGCCATAGCAAACACCACATCCCAAAAAGTTTTTTTGCACTTATCAGTTCACACTTTCAAAAGGCAATTTAGTTATTCACTTCCATCCTTTGCTCAGCTTGATAGTCAGGAAATTCAATTCAAACATTCTTACTGGTATTTGAAAACTGAAAAAAAAAATTATCGTTTGCAAAGCTTTATCTTCCCCACCAGATATAAACACAGGATTCCTTCGACATGCTTCTGGGTGTGCACAAAGTCCCCTCTTACATAGGAAAAGGCAAAATATCAAAGGCCAAAAGCCTTCATCTTCGCAATTGGCATTTACTACAACGTATTACACACTAGAGAACAGCAACTGAAGTAGTAGGGATAAGGGAAAACAAGCAGATCTGAGAAATCGTGCGCATTTCATCTTCAAAGTTCCATAAACACAAAGCAAAACTTCTTTCTATTTTAAATCAAAGCTGACTTTTTAAATCAGTGTTCTGCCCATTAGGTAAGATAAAGCTCGGGAAACCTACTTGTTGCCAAATTCAGATGGCGAGTCCAGAGACTAGGGGCTGGAATTTTTTGAGACTAGCTTCATTCAGTGATCACACCATTTCCAAAAATCTTTTCTTTGTCACAGCAACCTAAGCAATGGGCAGCAAGCCAGCCTTACGCACACTCCTCCCCCCCCCCCCCCCCCCCCCGCGCACATCCCACTTGGCATTTATTTCACATCCAAAAGAGTTCTCTTCCAAGAGCTTGCGCAACTCTCAGCAGGCAGCCAGTTTAAGCATCATGTTTTCCTTTAGGAATATATGGCACGGCTGACATTTAGAGTAAAGCATTTCATTTTGGTCAGACTTCATCCATCTCACTTACCAAATGAGACTCCTGAACAGCAAGATGATCTCTGAATCCTCAAAGCAGTATGTGTCAAGATCTTACAAAGCCCTGAGACATGAAATAACAGCACGGGCAAGGCACCAGCTCCTTGACAGGAATGACAGTAACTTAGCGTTGTCTTGCTTATTTGCAGGAGTAGATTGCGGCCACAGCTGCTGTGCAAACCGAATCACACTTTCCACAGAGGGGAGGGAAAAGGAGACACCTTTCAGGAGCCAGGCTGTCTGGCGGAGCCCTTCCAGGTACAGCACCACGGGCAGGGCACGCTCCCTGCTCTGCGGAAGCAGGGGTAAACACCTCTGCAGAAATCACGAGTCCTTCAAAATCTTCAGGCGTAAACAAGCCCTTCTGCTGGTTTATCATCGTAGGTGTTCTAACTAACCCTCTGTGAGCTGTGGGGGAATGAATAGGCCTGGGAAAACGGGTGATGAAGATTTGTCTGGCTGTACTGGGGGAGGCGAAAGGCAATATATCCCACCAGCAGGGTCCCGTGACAGTGATTCACCGAACTTGCACCGGGAAGGATCTCCTCAAGAACAAACCATCCTGGCTCACAGAGCCAGATGCTCACCTCTGGCTTATTTTTATCATGGTGTTGTTGGTCCGTGGGTTTTTTTCCCCTAAAAGTACTTGGCAAGCAATAAACAAGTTTGATATCATAATGTATGTCAAATCTAGCATAACCATATGAGGCTGAGGAAGCCTTCCAGCTAAAAATAAGGCTGGAAGAATGAGGGAGCAGGAGGATCGTGAGTGTGTTCTAATATGGCTTTTCCCTATGAATACATTTATGGCTACAGGCAGAAACAATACAGCTGTTTATTCATGTATAAAAGCAGAAGTTTTAATATAAACAGTAGCGGCATGTAAAAATCTGACAAACTTTAATCATTTTTTCCAGTGTTCCTTTCTGGATATGTTATTATTAGCTTGGTCTGAACTTGAACTTCCATTTTGAATGAACTCAAATTTTGCTGTAATAATTTCCATTTGTGAGTGGGCAATGATTTATTGTGGTGAGTAAATACTGTCAAGTAATCTTTACCATGAAATGTAAATGAAAAATACTCCAATTGTGGTTCAAATGTCCCAAGTTAGAAGCACTTCACAATCATTTAACTTTTCCATTGACACCCACAAGAAAACATTATTTTTCAAATGATCTCTAAACACTTGCATGACAAATGGCATTTTAGAAGCACAAAAATAGTAGTACCTGTCATTTGTCATTTCTTCTCATCGGCTACTGTTTTGATCATTCCTTCCTCAGAAAATGAACATTTACTGTACGCAATATGTAGATGTGAAGGGAAACATAAAATAACTAGATTCAGAAGAGACCACTCAAAGAATGTGTGATAGATTCTCTTTGCCTTTTAGCTGTAACATACCCCTGATTCTTAGCCAAACTAACCCAGTGTAACACCACTGAAGTCAATATTTGATTATTTTTTTCCAATGAATTGTCAGTGCTGTGGATGCAGCTAACAAACTTCTTGTTTACCTGACATCATCTTTTCCCAAATAGGGATACTTCATTTATAAACCAACTCCAAAACAAAAATTTTCAGGCGTACCCAAAGGTAGAATCTATCCTTTCCACTACTGCTCAATTAGTTCTCCACATAGAAGTAAAAGTACTCCAAAAAGTTAAAAAACATAGCTTTAACATTTACCCTTGTTGGAACGATGGCAGTCCACACATGCAGTTATATTACAAGTCATATGCAGAAGGTTTTTTTAAATAGAAAACAATTTCTATCTAAACTGTTAAAAGAAAAACAAATATATAAAATGCACATATTTTATTCCCTTATTAATTTTTAAAATTGTTTCTCTGGCCTGCTTGCCTTACAATTATGTTTCACCTGATTGCTTATGTCAGATGTATTACTGTCATGTCACAAACCATGCTGTATTCCAAAGTAGATTAATGATGAATATTTGGTTAGAGATGAGAAAACAACATCACATGGATTTTTGGAAGGCAAGGTCTGAGCAGAATTAATAAGGCAATCTGCACAAGGTAGGGATCCGCTCTGCACAGCACCGATGTTAACCACAGAATCTGTAGGCTGGCTAGCCAAAAAGGCAGGCTGGTACAGTACCTACGTGCTTCCAGACAATGAAACTTGAGGAATGATTTTCTGATGTCAACATCAATTTCTGTTTGGAAATCAAAGTTTCACTGAAGTAAATGGAACATACAACATAATACATTACATTTGACATTTTGAAATGAATGCCCTTGCTGAACTTAAGCAGCTGGGAGTAGGCAGAACATGGAAAACCTTACCTAAAGATATGCCATTCAGTCTGATCATAAAACAGTGTCCCACTGAAATCAATACAAATTTTTTCAAATTATTAATTTGCCACTTCCCCTTGAGGTACTTATTGCAGGTTTTTTTCTGTTGAGCTGAGGCAAAACAAATTTAAGCCACTATATTGAATTCAGTGTTAGTTTTATAGACATAGGAGGAAATACCCCTGGTTTGAAGTCTCTCTTTGCAAAATTTCCACTTATTTCAAAAAAAGCTCACTGAAGTCACACATATTTAGCAAATGTTGCTGTACAAGTATGTATTTCTTAGGATCATCACCAACCTGAAAAAATCAGCAGTCCCAAACACCATTCCATTCTTTATTCTCACACAAGACACCAGTTACCGTGATGAACTCACACCACAGATAAATTGAATTCTGTCTTAACATTTATAAATTCAAGACACGACAAGCTCCAGCACACTGCTTTTCCCTCTCTACTCTGCAGCAGGCCTGTTTGAAATCTGCTGCTCCAGAGACTCTCAAACTGTTTCCCAAACCTGTTCTTTAGTGTCAGTACAGCATTCAATGGCTGGGCTACAATGTGCTTATCTTCCTTTGACATTATGAAATGGAAATCCTTGGCCATGAGAAAGGGAAAAAATTTTCCAGATGCTAAACTTTGAGGCCATTTCTAGGTAAACTTCATATATGTTCATAACTAATACGCTCCTTATTTTATGATGGGAGTGTCTGCAAAGGTTCAGTTTTGCCAATTTTACTTTACAGGTGAGAAACAACAGGCTGAGCAGTGCACGTAATGTTTGTTCTACTGTTTATTCTACTAGTTAAAATATTGTTGCTGGAGAAGAGCAACAGAATACAGAGTTCTTACACCGTGCTATTGATCTATCAACTACATCATGCCTTCACCCACCCAATTCCCAGTAAAATCCAACCAGCTGGCTGGGGCAGTGAGGTAAAGGGGACATACTACATCACTTTTGAAAGTAATTTATAAACTGTCTTCAGGGTTAGAAACAAGATTTTTGGAGAGGGAAACTGATTATACATCCACAAAACTCCAGCATCACATGATACATCACTTGACAAAGCAGACAATTGTCTATGGGATGTAAGTAGGCATAACTTTGAAAGCTTTAACATAACAGCATCACTTAAGTGACCACCACAAAGACTATATATGTCCCATAGGATATGTGGTTGAAGTTTACTTACAGCAATGTAGTAATGAAGAAGTAATTCTGACATCTGACTGAAAATAAAGTTGCTAGCAAATGCTGGCTTGGCAGTTTACCACCACAGATTTAAAACATTCCTTCTTTCTACCCCATTTCTTTTTTTAATCTTCTAGATCTGGTAGGAAACAAACAGAATATGCAAATACAGCACATCTAAATAAGCAGTTTAAGGACTTCTTATACCTGAGCAAGTGAGAGCTGTCTTAGGAAAACAGTCCATTCTTCAAAGTGTCAAACACCTTCTCTTATATTGCTGAGTTCACAATATCTATGCTGTATCAAGATTATTTTCCCCTCCTGAGTCTCTCTGTACAATATCCTGAAATGATTGCTAATATAATTTGTTTCAGAAATTTGGCAAGTCATCGTGGTTTCTCAAGATTGGGTTAAATGTTTCTATACCTTTAAGCCACGACAGATCTATGTCAGTTATCTACAGAGAAGGATTTAAAATTTTTATTTTCATTTTTTAAAAATCCTTCCCCAATATCACATGCACGTGCTGTAAATCACACCTCACATTCAAAATACATACTGGGTAGCACTTGCTCATATTTTACAACCAAAAGCTGAAACAGGCACTTACCTATTGAATCTGAAAGTCATCATAGTCACATAAAGAAAATCAGTCTACGAACTCACATGATGTTATCTTTTGTTACTTATTTTGTCTGTCAATCTTCATCCAGACGGTTTCTTTCAAGGTCTGTCAAAAATCTGTGTCTGAATCTTAAGTGACTATTGCAAAGCTTTGAACAATCTGGTACTTTATCCAATTGTTATTTTGTCCTCTGAATAGATACTACACGAAATCATAGCTTGTAGAACAAGAACAGGGTGAAGAGACGTGTTTGAGCCACATTCTCTCCAAAAGGATGCCATTGAGTACCACTTAGGTTCTTTCACTATTTTTGGTATAAAAGGAATACAGGCAGAAACTTGTAGAGTGATTCAGAATAGATTAGACCGAACATTTTCATTGTTAAAGGTTACTTCCCCATTTCAGGTAACTGTGAGAATAGGTACTTGTAAATTATTTGGTGTTTTATGTAACTGCTTTATCCAGCAAAGAAAACTGGCATTAAATTTTCCCAGATTATTCTCCCCCTCCCCCCAAAAAAATAACTTTTTCACCAAAACATCTTCTGCCATCTTGAAAATGGAAATTTTGGCCAAAACCACAAATGAGATTTGATTCGATCTGGGGAGGAAGAAAAGAGAAGAGGATAAGAGAAGAAATGCATTCATGTTTTTACCAAGTAATTCAGTATTGAGGACAAATTGTGTGAGTAAATTTGGACCTTTAGCAGTCACGTTCTAGGAGAAGAACACCAGAATAACCAGTGTCATATCCTCAGGAACAGGTCCGCTAAATACATTGCCACTGGTGGTTTTCCGCTGGGTGTAAGATCATAAAATACCTGTTGCAAATATTTATTCTGCCTCCAGATCGCAATAAAACATGAGGCTATGGAGTTATTCTGTCTCTCATTCTCATTAAATTCATAGATGCACATAGCAGTGAATACCACAGAGACTAAAGGGGGAAAACACCCACCTGTCTAGCCCAGCTACCAGCTAATTTGGCAATGGACCCTTATCTCTGATGTAACTACCATATTACAGATTTATTCTGTAGCTCCATTTCTCTGACATAATAAATGCTTATATATTTCACATAAATCACCACATTGGGCATACAAAGTGAGGAGATTCAACCCTAGACCTCCTAGCACAGGCACTCTGAACAGAGTAGTGCTGCAGACTCCTCAATCAGAATAAAATTATAAAAGCCACATAGGTGCCCTGATTCCCAGGTGGAAGTGAAAACAACCTTCTACAAAAGCCAGTTTACAAAATCTATAGTCCCTGTTGGAAATGATACTTTCAAGAACTCAATACATATGCGAAGAAACATAAAAACACCACTCTTTCAAAAATATATGGTATACATAATGAGAAATACTATATTGCATGGCTGAACAAATATGGTTAGCGCTACGGAACATTGCTTGAGCTTGTATACAAAGCTCGGGTTTTGCTCCTAACCAGCAAGTGTCTGCATATTGACCACAGTATCCAAAGCTCAGTGGCACCTGATGTGTCACCACAAAGCTGCAAACCCTTGCTCACTTCACTGTAGTTGATAAATTGTCAGATGAGGATGGCCACCTAAGAAAACACCATACCACTAGCTGTTGTCAATGATGCTGGGAATTGAACCTCATCTGCCATCTTTCACGGCTGCATTTTACAATCCTGATTATCACTTGGTGCACACAAACATTTCACTCTTTTGTATTATTCCTGTTGATTCTCACACAGACAAGCAGCACTTGATGGAAGAGGTTCAACAGCACTGTAGGCCATCACTATCATTATTTAATTCCCCTCTGTTCCCCTCTTTGCTACTTCACAATATAATAAGATGAATTGCATAGAAATTTTTAGGTGAGCTTCCAGAATTTAAAACAAACCAAAATTAACATGATTACTATATGTATTAATATAATGCTATCATTTTAAAATCAATTTTTCTTTTCCATTTGAATACAAATATGTTATTTTTCTGACTTGATCCTTTCTTAAAAAAAAAAAAAAAAAAAAAGAAGAGAGAGAGAGAGAAAGAGACCAAGAAACAAATAGTCCTTTCTCTGTAACAAGTCGTCTTGAAAAAACTCTTACAGATGTGTATGAACATATTTCAAATAGGTGACATGTAGGTCTAGTAGTTAAAGTGACAAAGTGATCAAAGAATTCATTAGCCTGTCAAAAGTTCCTTATCAACCCAGACAGATGAAAAATGCATCTAGAATAAGGAATATATGAAGAACATTCTATTTCACAGACAAAAGTAGCTTTTTATTTAGAAGTTACAATTTTAAGACATTCTTTGCTCTGATTTTGCTAATTAATAGTTGCTTGCTGTCTATGCTGATTAAAACACGGCAGCATTATGCTTGCAGTATTGTCCTGACACTTTTAATATAGGAAGAGTAGAGTAGCACAAGGGAGAGTGATGAGATGCATAAGTATGCACAGATGTCATACTAGCTAAAGTAACCCCCGACTGTTTGTGATAAAGCTTCAAGTGAGGTTAATAAATCAGCATATTCTTTATCTCATTATAAATTATAAGGATATAATCAAAAAGCTTCACTTATATCCAGGAAGGATCCAAAGCTTAGATTTACAATTGAATCTAGATGAACGTGGAAATAAGTGTTTATAAATACCTTTCTGCATCCTTAAATGTGTTAGCATTCATTGTTCAGTCACCTATTGTGTTTACTTTATGCAAATATTCCAGCAAGAAGTTTGATGACAGAATGTTTATACAAATATAAAATTTCAGATGAGTTGCTTTCTGTAAGTATTCTAACAATTCTAACACAAAGATTCATTGAAACAGGAAACCAAATCTCCATGCGGTTCCTGCATGCTACCAAACAGCTTTGATTTCAAACAGCAAATATTTAAAATTAATTATACACAAGCAATTTATACTCCAAGAATTCTCCACACTGTTTGCTCCACACTGCTTGATGCCAAATAATAAATACATTTGAAGACATCTTAAGGCCTTCATGAAATTCAATTTAATAAAAATCATTAAGTGCTTTTTATTAGTGAGCTATTCATACACATTGCTCCTTTCAACACTAAGAGCATGTCTGAAATAGGAAAAAAGGTAGTAATGGTTTTAAATGGCCACAGCAGCACTAATAGCCTAAGTCATGATGATGAAAACAGTACGGACGCCAGTATGAGCTACTGAACACAGGCATGTGGACGGAGATTTTAGAAAACCAGATTGCTGAGAAAAACCTAACAGCAATACAAGTTCCATAAGGCTGAACTTCCCAAATAGAGATCACTAGCTAAAAGAGGTAGAAGCATGAAAATGGTACTACTGGTTTCTTACCAGTCCCTCTAAAGCATTTTAGTGCAAGTGGAAACTTCAAACTCGATGTGAAACTTTCTGGTTCTTCCTATATATCTATTTTTAGAGTAAAACCAGGAAACCCTGCTCTCTTCCATCCTATTTGTTATGAGATTGTAACCATTAAATGATCTCATTTAAAGATAACCTCATGGTGTAATCACATGAGAAGGAACTGCACATCCTATGGTTTTGAGAACAGACTCCACGCAAAGAAAAAATTCAGGTGTCAGCAAACCTAGCATCTCATTTTTTAACTTTATAAAGTTAACCCTTAAATTCTTAACCGTGCAATGATACCCCAACAACTTCTCAAAGACAGAAGGCACATCCCAAATCTGACATCAGCTACTGCTGGGGTCTAACCACTCCTGTCAGCAAGGGAAGGATTAACGCTGAATTCCAGTAGTGTAAAATTGGTCTTTAATTAATCGGAAGGAAATGTTTTATCCTCGGCCACTAACCATCACTAGCCAGAAGGTTTTAGACTAATTATTTTAAAACATCTTACAGAAAAATTAACTACACAATTCTAGTAACAAGAATCAAAATTTATGGCACTTCACTTCGTGGGGCAAAACCTGTTCTACTTCATAATATTCAATTTAATAATACCTCTTATAAACCAGTTCATTCTAACAATAAAATATTAACTGAAGTCCTTAACATTTCCCTAGATTTTTCTCACAACATGTCAGCCAAGCTTGGCATTTACTGGAAAAAGACGCTTAACAAATAGCTTTTTTTTTAATTGGGTTTTGTTTTCTTTTTTTTTTTTTTTTTTTTTTTTTTTGGGGGGTGGGGGGGGAAGCAGGAGTGGGGCAGAGGGTGTAGGGGGGGCGCAATATAATTTTACACTTTTTAACTCTACTTACCCTGAGGCCTTGGGAAGGATTTCTGTTCATTCCGATGCATTCTGGCCATCACACTTTTGGGTGTAGCCATGGAAGTTCTCTACAAGGTCTGCAGGCAGAGGAAAATAGAAAACAAACTTGCTTTAAATGCAGGCACTCCGCACTCTTTGCTGTTTTGGAGTCTGGGTATACAACGACTAAGCAGGTTTGTACAGTCTGTACTCTGGCTGGCTGGTAGAAGAGCGCAAGGAAGATCACTTCAAGCCAGATTCTTAGACCATTGCTACATTTGCTGTTGCCCACACAACTATAACCCATTGGGCAGTTCATCATCCTCCAGCACAGAGCAGAATGACAGCGTAAAGGTCTGATTTCTCATCTTTATTTAAAAGTGAGCATTTGCAGACCCTTCTCCAAGCATGACCACTTTCTGGTAAACCACATCACTGTTTAATGCTTTCATGTATCAGCTTTATCTTGTTGCAAACCAAAATTTCTCAAGTCCCCAGTTAAAACAAAACCCTATGCGCAGCTTATTTTTAATTTATTTAAACCATAGCAAATCTGATACAGATAGACCTGCAGTTTTATAAGATGCAAAGGACTTTTTTTTTTTTCCTTTTTACAGTAATGCAAATCCACAGTTATCCCTTTGACTTTTGGGGGTTTGCTGCGAGTTCCTTCTACTTTTTTTTTTTAAATGATATATGGTTTTGCAAAATACCACATTGTTTTAATACGTTAGGCATCATGTTTCACACACAGCATAGAAACATCAAAGCTTTCATGTGCAATTTGTTTCCACAGTTGCATGATGGTATACATTCTCATATATAAAGGACTCAGTTTTAACATCCTGACAGAGGACTTTGCAATGGGATTGGAAATCAGGCTAAAAACTGGAACCCTGGACACACTGATTCCTTAACCATTTCACTACAGACTTTGATTTAGAGCCCTGTGTCCTAAAATGCAGCATTAAGTCCCTGCCTGTTGCACAGGAATAGAGGTAAAAGAATAAAAAAATCCCCAAACATTCTTGTAGTACGTTAGCGTTGAAAGGGATAAATGCAGCAAAATTTGTGCTATGGTGCAGACCTCAATTATTCTGCTACAAGAGACAAGAAAAACACTGCTCTGGAATTCCTTTTAAACCATTTTTTCTCAGCTGTGCATTATTTTGTGTGATATATTACACTGAATATGAATGTCACCTAACCAAGCATTTGGCATTGCTATTCCAAGCACAGCTAATAGATAATACAGCAAAGCCTAGAATTAAATTTTCATTTTGTAATTCAATGTGCCCATTTGCTGATCAACAAACTTTGCTCCTGAGGAGCAGAACCACAAAGGAAGACTTTAACTGCAACTTATTTGTCAAACATCACTCACATGCAGTCTTTTTCCTGGCTGAAAAGCAGCCACCAAGTGTCCCTTACCACTAGCCGAGGCAAACACATTTTTGAAAATTGCCTTGTATGCTCCATGTGGAAAAGCAGATACGTGATTTCTCCCAGTTTCTCCATAGAAGTACATACACAAGAAATGCTGCTCACGGTTTCACAGCCATTAGCTGATACTCATGTTCCCTGAAAACTGAAGTTTGGCTATCACAGAAAAGGAAAGTCAACTAGAAAAGCTCAAACATTTCAACTGGGTTTTTTTAAAACGAGTCACTGAGATTAGATTTTGCTAAATACACCATGGAATATTAAAGGAAACTAAGCCAAAAACTCCTGTTAGTTGCCTGTTACATTTCAAGTCAAGAATGACAAAATAGTCACTTTTCTGGTTTGAGTCAGCTTTTTTTTTTTTTTTAAATTCAATAGCTAAACTGAAAAAAAAACATTTTCTGAACTGCTGTATTTCTATCAACCAATTTTTTCCTCTGGTCTGAACAAGATCAACAGGATGGGGATTACTGGTTTTGTGCATGAGTAAATAAGGCCTGAGAAAATTAAGTGCATCTTAAACGATTAAATTATTGTTTTAAAATAAGAATAATCATGGAAAAGATTATCCCAGTATTCTCAAGAATTACACGTGTTGGCATTTGAGTGGTACCTTGTGTACATTCGGTGGCTTCAATTTTCGCTAAGAAGCTGCAACTTTACAGCTGCAGATCAGGTACGTCATTCGGATGCAATGTTAGGTCACAGGTGACTACTGCTCAGAGGAAAAAGCACCAAGACTACACTGAAATCTACTTGAAATTGTTTTCTTTCCCTTCTATGATAAAGGCTTTATTTATAAACAATATAGCATATTTAGGAAAAGAAAAAAAAACCTTTATCTTCTTATAGGTTTAACGAATCTCCAGGAATCTATATAATTCCATACAAGAAAGATTAAGATAAACACCTTTGCTTTCCCCACACATTTGTGGCAAAAGCTTTTAGACTGAGAGGGCTACGTAAAGATAAAAAATAGCCAGAGTTAAAAAAATCCAAACAAAATCAGTACTTTTCTTTCATTAGCTATTCAAATAGGCATTCAGTCAATACCACGTATAGTACCTATCTATCACCAGTGAAATGGAGTAATTTTGAAAAGATCTCATTCTGATCTGAATTCAGAAAAAAGTATTGGGAGAAGTAAGAGATGGTTACTGTCAAAGTGCTACCAGCTACTGATTATTAAAAAAACCCAAATAGTATTATAGTAAAATTAAAATACCAATGAATAATCAGAGTCCAAAAGCATCACTTGCCTTGGTTCAGACTTGTAGGCATCCTCAGGTTAAAGGTCTGCATTGCTTTCCTCTTGATGATGGGATCTCAGCAGCTTCTCTGCATTCACTCCAATTGCGTCAGCACAGATGAGATACTTGGCTTGAATAGAATGCCTGGACCTGGACCTACGTTATCAATGCCGCTTCTCCTGCCAATTGTTTCAAGAAAAAATTCAAAGACAGGACTAGAACTGGATAGGACTGCTTTGCTCAGACCTCCGCACCCACACCGAATTCAACAGCAGCTGCTCTGTACTTCTGAAGTCAGATTTAGACGCTTCACTTTGTATTCCTCAGCCCAGGAATCAAAAAGCATCTTCAGACAGAGTTATGAAGGGCTTTTTGCCTTTAATTTAGTTATTTTTAGTATCAAAAGTATATTAATTTCTGTGCTAAATACAAAGTCAAACATCTAAATCTACAGTTCATGCAGCCACATTCAGTACTGTACATGGGCCTTCTGAAAAGAAATCAATAATGCCGTTTTAACTAATCTTCAATTTAATAGAATTACTTAATTGCATATATTTTGGAGACACACATAAATTTCCATCACCAGAAATAAACTTATTTAATTGTGAATAAAATGTAAATAGCCTCATCAGACAGACGTTTACAAACCTTTAAATCAATCAAACTTTTATCCCCATGGTTTGTCTCTGTTCAGAATATTTAATCTTCCTGTGAAACACCCAGCCAGCTAATACCCTGATACAGTGACAGAGGTTGAAGTTTGACTTACACGTTTAAGTTCAACATCTGAAGACGAGAGATGCTGGCTATTGAGATTTGCTGCCTCAGCATCTTAATACACTCCCAGCCAAAGCTTGCCAAGATGCTTTAAAGAAAGGCAGCTAAATGTTTAGGGGGGCTGAGCTGGCTCGGAAGAGCTGCAGCACCTTTTCATGTGAATTATGTTGCCATGGCAAAAGCAGCCCCTTTTCAGCAGGTTCCTAAATTCTAAACACTTAGTCATCACTGCGTAGTCAGTCCCGAGAGCTACCGACCACTCATTAGTAGCAGTGGAGGATCCCAGCACAGGGACAAAAGAGCACCCAACCAACCACCAGGTGATTCACATGAATCAAAGTGTACTTCAAGCGAAAAGAACAGCTGGCAGGTGGCAGTTGGAACAGTAAACAGATTTACAAGAAAGTGGCCATACTAGTGGATGACAGAAACAGAAAAAGTGGCATATGGGAAAAGAGGAAGGGACAAAAAAATGTCACAGAGATTTTAGGGGGAAGCTCACCAGCTACTTTGATCACATTGAGAAAACTGCATTGAAAATCTTCACCCAGAAAAAAACAGAAATTTGTTGGTTCCCCTACCAGGGAGGTACCCTGTATAATAAAATGCAGAGTACTATAAGAAAGCAAAGTTACTCCCTGAATAGTCTTAAAATAACCCGTTACTTTGCATCCATTAAACAAAGAGAGATTTAGACATGAGGAAGCAATACTTCTATGTGTGTTTTGTACAAAAGCTGTAGCTACACCAGGAGCACACGGTTGTGTAACATGCAGTAGTAGGTAGAGAGGGATGTATTCAATATCTTCCACGTATTGCATACACGATTCTCCAGAGCTTAATGCAAAGACAAATAATCCCAATCATAGGCAACTGCTGCTATCAACAGCATCAAGAGCTCAAAATTCAGCTCAAAGAATAAGGAAAGAAAAATCAATGCCTTGTAGATTTATTTCCTACATTTATCTAGTGTGATATGATCAGACTACTTTAAGTTGCATATTTAAACATGCGTTACTCACCAAGAATTAGGAAGCACCATATTTATCACTTTTGTTGAAATATGCTCCCTTGAACCATTTGACACTAAAATTAAGGTGTGCACTACACATATTAATTATTCACATCTGAGACAAAATTACTTATGCTGTTTTACAGACATGCAAGGTGATGTCAGTTTTAGTCAGACCAGCATCAGTAAGACAACCAACAAGCTAAACTTAGGTTCAATAGGCCGCACCAATCACTTGCACATTATTTTAGTCATTTTGCTTGAACAATCAGATTATACCTGCATTTCAGTCTTTCACAATTTAATTAGGCAAAGCCTTCATTCATTCAAGCCGCTTGCACAATTATGGCAGATAATATAGGGATGTAGACAAAGATGAAGAATAAATCAAAGCTGACATGATGCAGAAGAAAAAAACTGAATTAGCATTTTCTTTTTGTCAAAGAGGCTTCTTCCCCACCTGCTCTCCCTCTCCTCCTCTTGGGCATCTATCTAAGCAGAGTATTCACAGGTGTTGACAGCTTGGCAGATTTCTGTTAATTTTTCAGATTTGTAAACATCCAGCCTTTATTTAGCTGCGCTGCCCACCAGGTAGAAGCAGCTTTAAAGCGCTGCCGTTGATTCACGGGGCGCTCCAGGGTCACTAGCCACAGCGCAGCCCCTCCGAGCCCACTCTGTGCAAGACCCATGTGGGCTTGTGAAGGTCAGAGAAAAAATTTCAACCTTTAGCAGTTAAAGATTCAGGTTGAAAACCGTGGTGAGCTAGAAAATTCTGCCAGCCATACTAAAAAAGAGGCAGCAATTTTAATACAAATAATTTTGCTATTTTTGCTTCTCTGAATGCAGAGGGAAACTTCTTATTCAACAAGCACTTTGACTGCGTATTCTGTATGCAAAACAGGTTACTCTGGTTCCTAGTGTATTTTTTTTGTAAGCAAGAGGCAGACAAGCAAGAGTGAGAGGGAAGGCCGTGTAAAGGGTTAGAGTAATTACTTCTAAGGTCTGTTACAACAGCCTGTAAAAGTGTTATATGTTGACACAGCAGCTACTTGAAAGCCGCATTTGGCTAAGCAACTGATACAACACAATTTCAAACCACTTCTCAGAAATTCAGGCACACTCAGCGTTGTTGGAGAGAGTTGAGCTTCTTGTTGGATTTATTGTTATTTCTTCAAGTATTCCAGAAGTGAAAGGGAAACCTCTCCAAAAATTAGCCACATCTGATTTCAAGGTAATTTGCACAGAGAAAAATACTGATTTTCCTACATTTTTAGATGTCAGATCAATCAAAATTTCTCAGACAGACAAGGATTAAAACTCATGAGCTGGAAACTGCATGGCACAGCTTTTAGTACAACAGCCCCAAATTCAATAAAATAAGCAAATTACTATAAAAAACTTCAGGAGTGGAAGGAAAGAAACAGTCACGACTTCAACAGAGTACCTCTGAGCACCATCCTTGGGCAGGTGTTAACCCAGCCACAGGGGCTGGGAATTTCCACATTCTGCTCATGCTAACGCTGTGCAGTATGAATGAGAACAGGACGAAACAAAAAGCGCACAGACACTACTGTGTACACTGCGGCATAGCAAGTAATTACGGGACACTTGTAACAAAAACAGAAAAATTAGCAGAAAAGATAAGCCTCTAAGCTTATTAATTAAGAGACCTATACCTGCTGTATGCTGTAGCTATATAAGTAACTATAGCTCTGTCACTACGGCTGCTGCATCAGCAAGTTAGGCACGCACATATATTCACATAGAGAAGGAATGGGTGCGTACAGTTCTCCACTTGCCAGCTCCAAGACTTCAGTGCTATAGGCAGTCTCCTGCAGCATATAATCAAAATACTTCATTGTCTGGCAGTACCAGACCAAAACCTCTTCAAAATCTGCATGACTTCAAGTGTACCAGAAGAATTAAAAGGAAGGGACCTGCTAGGTCTCTCAGCATACAAGAGCCACAAAAAATGCCCCACGCCTGCCGGGAAATCTCATTCCCTTTGAGTAGCCAGAGCCTGGTGTTTTGCAGCGTCTGTTTCCATTGATGTTTTCTCTGAAGTTTTAACATGTGCACCACTCTCCACACTTACAAAAGGATACCTTTGCCCTTCAATTAAACCACACTTTATTTGTGCTTATTTCCATCTCTCTGCTTCCTGCACTACTAGCTCAGGACTCTTTACAAGTCAGACGTTCAGATGAATGCACAGAGCTGGGATGTAAGCTGAAACAAGCTTTTCTTTCAGTAACAAGAAGCTCACCAGGTGATTGATAAATGAGAGAAGTACTGATGAAATCCACAACAGGTTTCCATTTGAATAAGAACATTGAATGGAAGCAGGACAGTTCTTTGAACACCTGAAATTACAGGACATTGCTACCAGAAAGCTTCTCAAAGACTTTTTAATCACAGACAGTTTCCTTGGCCAGTTTCTGGATCACTTTTTTTTTTTTTTTTTTTTTTTAATTGAAATAATTTGTAACTGACTACATCTCTCATGACCTTGACAACAGATACAGCTGTATTTCAGCTCTGGACATGTTTTCTTATGTGTACTATTAAGCTCACTAGAAACATCATCTGTTCTTCTGTAAAGCTTCTTCCAGCATACATTAGTAGGACAACAGGTAGCCATCAGCATTTGAGTCCAGAATTCAGAATTAAAAAAACTAAAAGGTTCAAGCACTCTTATATTAGTACCTGGTTTATTTGAAAGGAAAAGCTCAGCTAATGAAGCAGGTTTTGGGGGCTTATTTCCAAAATGCCGAAGAACACAACAGGATTTCTGGTGTTGGTGCTTGATGACAGTAATGACAACTCAGGACATTTTCACATTGTTTATAAGTTATCCAGATTTACATAAATACTGCCATAAGTATGTTGTGCTGTGTGCTTGAGAGCCCTTCAGCAACCTTGCCAATCTTTTGTGATGAAATAACATTTGATTTTGATCCTTTAGGTCTTCTTGTTTTATTTCAGAAGGTTGCTTTTGGTTTTACTGTGTGCCTTGGACCCATCTCAATTTTTATTTTATTTTATTTTAAGAAATTGGAATCTCAAAGAAAAAAAAAATCTACTTCAGGAATGGCATGAGAGGTGAGCAGGATGTTACCAGGCTATGTAGACCTCTCGGACTGAAAATAAAACACAAATACACAAAGATGTGAAATAACCTGCCCAACACAGATTAAGGTTTTTAAAAAACAATTTGAAAAATACCAGAAAAGAAAAGACAGGAGAAAAAAATTAACTGCAAAATCAGACTGAAAGGATTAAATTTTGAGCAACAATTAAAATGTTCATGCTTTCAAAAATATTTCAATCAGAATTTCTTTGGTAACTTATTTAAGATTGGATCTTCAGCATTTAAACTGAAAGTCTCAGGAATCCAGAATCCTTCAGCATGTATCCTTGCAGTGCTGTAAATTTAAGCTTAATTTCCATTGATTCTGAATATTGAGATATCAAAGCATTTTTCCTTGTTAAAATAAAAAAATTAAAAATATGTTATTAGGGTTGCATGAAGATCAATGAATATTAACATGAGATCATTAAAATCAGCAAGGACAACTCTGAACACTGATTTCAGGGAGGGTTCACCTGATACTTCTATTAGAAGACTTTAACTGTAAATCCATTGCAGAAACAGCCTTTAAAAGTTAGACCTCTCTTCACTACATGCAACCAGAGTATCAGATTCATATGTGCACTCCAAAAAAGCATGCTTGCTGCGTTTGTAAGAAATTAAAGATATTGCACTTCAAAGTATTGCAGGGCATGTGTAATGTGAAAAGTCAGTGGGCTTGTTTCTGTAGTCTTACAAACATGTTCACAGGAGTGACAGTGACAGAACCAAAACTTTTGGATAAGCATCAATATATTTTTTTTAAAAAAGGATTTAAAAAAAAAAAACCCACACTAAATCCACGTTAAGAAAAAAAAAAAAAAAAGTATTATAAGCAGACCAAGCTTGAGAACAGACCCAGGCAAAAATTTGTCACTTTCACATGTGCAACAGTATTACTTTTACTTTATTTCCATCATTTTTGCTTCTTTGAATCTTCTTTTCATGTAATAAGCTTAAAGGCTTTGGACTTTGTCTTCTTCTGACCCAAATATATGGTGCTTCAAAAAATATTTTTTTGGGAGACACTAAAGAAAAGATATCTCTTGAAAGTATCAGAGATTCAGTTGAAAGTTTAAGATCTGAATCTTCTAATGTCTTGGGGAAAATAGTATAGCTGGAAATACACTGAAATGCAATGTATCATTATTTGTCATGTATATTGTAGTCACACCCAGAAGAGTCAGAAAACTCAAGCAAAGGAAAAAAAATCTTTAATTCAGAGATTTCATTCTAAAAAGAGACAAGAAGTAACAGTATGAGGTGGGGCTAAATATGCTTGACTATAGTAGTGTCTGAGATGACCTCCTGCCATCCTTTCTACCCCCAGTTCTCCTACGGATTCACGATGTTAAGCTAATGTCCTTGTGCACATAATGGTAGGAACTGAACAACATGGTACAGCACACTACAGTTTCCCTCACGACACCACCACAGCTCAAGAACACATTTCATTACTGAAAAATCCATTTCCATAGATGGTTATATATCCTCAGAGCACCGACACAGCTTGATGGCTTTGGGAGTGGAAGAGGACCAGAGGGAATCTCTAGTTCTTGTAATTAATTTAGCAGCGCTAATCAATAGACCGCCCTTCTTAACCAAAGGTTTTAAGTGTCTTTTGGTAGCCAAGGTCATCTACAGGCTATTCCAGTCATACTGATAAAAACTCTACCTTGCATATCTTATTTTGGGGTACAACAGAAACTTTCCAAACAAGAAGTGTTGTACATGGCTAATACGCCAAGCCAAATCTAGGGCCCTACTTCAGCCACTTCCGAGATGCAAAGCAATCATAGATCCAGTCCTTCACGAAGGACAAATATCCACGCAGAAAAAAACATAATTAGATGTGATACATCTAAGCTTCAGTGATTCACAGCTACTGCAGGAACTACCCCAGCTATGAACAGCTGGCACAGAATAGCACAGCACAGGACTTGCACCCTTCTTGCACTTAGGCTTCCACTCACACTTGTATCTAAGCAATGTCCTGTGAACACACACACCCCGTTTCATTTAGAATCTACCCTCCAGGCAACGTAAACTTGATGCTTTGCTACTTGTTCATTGGCACAGTATTTCTTCATGAAGTTTTGCTTCCAATACCAAATATTAGGTAAATTCAGTGAACTCAGTTCATTTCCTTTCCTTAAAATAAAAATACAAGAGCAATGACAAGACAGTCGCACTGCTCGAGATACCACAACTATAGTGCAGGGCCATACTAATGGTAAAGACTGTAAAACGAGGGGTGGAAATCAGCTATGTCAAGGCAGTCTTCACCAGCTAGAGCACTGACCAAATTAGTCCATTATTCTTTGGCTGCCTGTATTACCACATGGTTAGCAAACAGCTGGAGGGATTGCGCATTATTAGTTGAGTACCAGTCACGTATGAGTAATACTTTATAGAAAGGAAGAGCTTATGGGTAAATAACTACCTGTCAGCTTCAGCAATGAATTGCATTTAAGAAGAAAAGCTCCCGCCCAAACCTGAAGACTGAAGTCTGTATCAAACACAGGCTTTGGTTTGGTCTTGTGACATTTAGCACCCCGCATGAAGGAGGAAATCTACCTAGCTCTTTCATTTGCAAAGAAAGAAGCATTTGATGTAAACTTTACCTTCCCTTTACCCAGGTGTATGGGGGGTGTTTTAGAACACAGCATTCTTTAGAGATATGAAGTTTAACATTTCCATTTGCTCTGATATTACCAACCTAACAGTTCCTGTAATTCCACTCCTACTCATTCACTTCTGCAGTCATTGCTGTCAAGACCTTTATTTTTTCCCCATACAGTTAAAGCTTCTGCTGTAAAAAGTTTTCTTCCCTTACCAGTAATTAGAGCTGCTTTGAATTCACCTCCCCATCTTGCTTATTATTTTTCTTTCTATCAAAAATAATTGAAAGTTACTCATGAAGAAAAACTGACCAATAGAGAATCTTAAAAAAAAAAAAAGAAAAAAGAAAGAAAGAAAGGTAAGATTATTAAGGATAACAAGGGTCTTGTGCAAAATTAATTGAAGCATCTACATGCCTTTCTGCCAGTTGTCTTGCTCTACGGTTATGGTAACATGAAAAAGACAGGCAGGCTGTGAATCATAGCAAAGAGTGAAGAATAAGAAAATCCACCAGCTTTAAATTCATCGAAATACTTTGCCCAAAAAATATTTTATTTTATGTCCAGGGTAATTTGTGACACTGGTGAAGAGCAAAAGTTCCAAGAAAGACAGTGATTGACAGCATTTTTCCGACATACTACATATGCTTCAACTGATTTTGCAGTCATAAGGGGATTGGAGACATCTTTAATGCTAAAAAATAGACTGTCTGAATACTGAACGCAGTATGCTTTCTTCTCTCATTCCACAACCCTCCAAAAAGGCAGAAAGTAAAGAAAGTGTTGAAATTACTAAATCAATCAAACAGAGAAAAAAAATAATGAAGTTCCACTAAAGAAAGACAGGTCACAAGCTCCCTGACTATATACAACACCTGGTGGGGGAAAAATCTGAGGAGAAAAACACCCTGTGAAATTCCAGAAAGCAATACATTAGCTACAACCAGCATAGTTTTTGAAGGAAATACATTCTATTAGTAGGTCAAAACCCCAGCATGAACAGTGATGAGATAACTACAGTTATTTTTCTGTCTGGGGTGACAAGGGAACAATAACTGATGACAAGAATGGCATCTAGGAGAAAAGTTTTATTGGCAGCCATTCAAGAACACATTTCTCCAAACATGAAAAATGTCAATATGTAGCTAAAAATAATGAGTTTCACAGTTAAAGCAAAAAAAGTTTAAGTAATCTTAAAATGGTATCAAATGAAAAAGAATAAAGAATTTAAAATTACTACTAAAAATACCAATACAGTGGGAGTAAGAAAGTTTTATGAGGAAATTTCATGGAGGCTACACACTAACACCATAAAACAGAGCCCAACAGTCCATTTTCCTTTGCTCATCTCAGCTGTAATTTCGAGTGACTTCAAGTCTGGGCGCATCAGCATCACAGCACCTGATTTCTCTTTGCAAGTAACACGTGCAGAAATGAATCCTGGAGTTCATCAATCAAGCTATGCTTAGAGATATATTTCCTTGTTCTGAAGGATGTGTGGCAAATGGATACATATTCCATTAAAAACAGAGGAAGAAACCACTTTATGCCCCTTTTCAAGGCAACAGTAAGGGGATTAGAGATATACACCACTGAAAAATTTATATTCTAAAGTTATTAAGCAGCAAGTGAAATTACAAGTTATTCTACTTCAGATACCTAACTTTTTTGCCATATACGACTTTTAGATCAGTTATTTTTGTACAAAATATCCTTGAATAGATACATAATGGCTAAACTACACATCAAAGGTTTCCTTTCACAGCTCTTAGACAAGTACTACTTCTTAAATCCATTTCTTTTAATCAGTCCTGGATCACTGTATCATATTTGATCAGGTGAAAGACCAGCCATTTCAGAATTATAGACTGACAGTGCTGTGTGCTGTTTCCTAAAGAGTCACCAAACAATTTAGCATGAAGTAAAAAAAAAAAAAAAAAGTATTTTTAACATTTAACATTAATTAAAAAAGAAAAATAGTGACAAGAAGTGGTATATGCAAGAGCAAGTTAAAGAAGGAACTAGACCTCTTACTGAACAGACATGTGCATTCACATATTTTGGATAGCTTCTTGCCTTTTAAAGGCTGAGTCAAGGGAATTATGAAAGAATGGATGGTAACTCACAGCAAGATGAAAGGCATTGCTGCTAGCAGTTAAACCAGCTCTTGAAAAATTAGTTATCACTACTGAGTCATTACATGACTTTCACCTGGCTCAGAGATGATGTTCCATATTTGTCAGGAGAAACAGGGAGAAGGTGACAGCAGAATATAAAGAGTCAAGTCAGAAACTGAACTAAAGGCATCTCATGAAAGTCAAGCGCTAAAATATTTTCAGGAAAGATAAAAGGCGAAAGAATTTAAAAGCTGAATTAGAAAGAACACATGGTATCGATCACTGCCTAAGAACAATAAAGGAAAAAATGGTGAAGAAATGGATAATTATGTTTGAGGCATAGTAGAGGCACACAGTGGAACAAATGACATTTATTTTGGTCAACTTACTGGGAAAGCAGCAGCCGATTATGATGGTGACTTGAATGTCACAGGAATTTGATGAGGCATACCTAGGAGCTCAGCAGATCCTGCACAAAAGCAAAAATAGAGGCAACTCAGTCTAGTATAAGCTACGGATCGCTGAATATTTAACAAACAGATTTACAACAGCATTTTTCTCTGGGATTTGTTCTCAAAAGACAGTCTGTTACAATGTGTTTGCAGCCTCCCAAGCCACAGAGACTGCAAGTTCGTGTAGTCTAGTTCTCAATTTATTCAAGCAAAATGTCAGCCAGCAAAAATAAAAAAATTCTTTCTAGAGAGAAGCAGAGCTGCCCCAGGAAAGGAGAATGCGTACGAATAAACTGTACCTCCAAACACGCTGATGTTCTGTACTCGTGTTCTGTCCTAGGCCTTCCTCCTGAGGCAAGGCATTTTTGGGAAGGCTGTTTCAGGTGTGCCAGCCAAAGCCACTGCCCAAGGCTACAATCCCCTTTACAGCTCTTAGTCTGTTGACTAATAGTCACTTGGACATTTCTAACAGATTTCCAGCACTACTGCTCGTCATAAAACAAGTTGGAAACAGTGAAGTCTGAGTACTGGTGTCACCGGGAACCCCCTGGGACACACCACAGCAGTGCTGCAACAAGCAGAGATTTTCTGTTGTGGATATTGCACCTCATGGAAGATACAGACCAAAGTACTGAGTTGGTGGCATTGCCAGGAGATGCTGAGAGTTCTCTCAAATTGGGCTTCACAGACGCAACATATCACTGGAGATGGAAATCTTGAAATTCATCTCAAGTGTAAAAGTTTTGCTTTCATTGAAGAATCAACAAGCAATTTCATTACAATTATAAAAAGATAGATCTAATTAAATCTAACCCCTTTACTTGGAGAAGTGAAGTTCGATAAACTTCATTTCCTAGGGGAAAAAATATGTAAATTAAAAGAGAATTTTGCCAGATCCTCTTTACTTTGAGGGTGACAGAGCACTGGTACAGGCTGCCCAGAGAAGCTGTGAAGTCTCCCTCTCTGGAGATGTTCAAACTGACATGGAGGCACTCAAAGAGACACAACTGTGCAGCCTGCTCTAGGTGAACCTGCTCTAGCAGGGGGTTGGACTGGATGATCTCCAGAGGTCCTTTCTGACCCTGACCACTCTGTGATTCTGTGGAAATGGCACTTTATCTCCATATTAAATAAAATACTTTAAACCACAGATATATTAAAATCCAAAATAAAAGACAATAATTGCAAAGTAAAATAAACACAACCACCATTAGCATACACAATATCTCCTTCATAATGTTTGTCATAATAAGCATCTAGTTTTATTAAGAAACATACATTTTAATATATGAATGTATTGAGTAAGAAATAATTTTTGTATATATTTCTAATGCTTAAGAATTAGGGGACTACAAGTATCATGAAACCAGATTATTGAAAAAAATAGGTATGAAGCAGCCTAAACCTACACTAGATATTAATTTGCATTTCACTAGCCTACACTGAAAACTGAACTCTCCTGAAATGCTTTCCCCTCACTTGGCAGCCCTTGATGAAACAGTGCTATTCCCTGGATGCAGTCTGATGATGGCTTTTGGCTGTCCTCTACAAACTTCGTCAGCCGCAGTGGTTTTTTCTAGTGGGTTTTTCAACCTTTGTAATGACAGGATATAGCCTTGCTTGCCTGGTTTGTCCTGGGGGTTGGGGGGTTGGGGCGGGGGGCTTCCCCTGTCCCCTGTCGTGTCCATCTGCACATCCGTCCCCAGCTTTTGGTTTGGAAATAGGTATTTGTCAATCTATTGGAAACTTAGTTTCTGCAGGACTGTTTTAGCTGTTTAGCTTAACTGGAGGCATAGGTACCTAGGCAGGAGCATGTACACCTAGCTCTCTCTTTCTCATCTCCAGTCTGCCTCACACTTTTTAAAACCAATAAAGCAGTTAAGTACCTTCTCACAACTAGATTCATTTTCTGTTCCCAGCCTCCTTTCTACTCTTCCCCTTTTCTCTCAGCCATCCCGTATGTTCCCTGTGACATTAATAGCACCTGCCTCACTTCCACAGCTCTGCAAGGACCAAGGCACAGCCCGATGGGGACCTGTCTCTGCAGGAAGGCAGAATGCATCACCTCATCCACCCTCACTACGCCTCTGCCTGCATCAGTGCCAAGATGCAGTAAGTCCTGATGTCATTTTGGGGCAGGGCACTGCAGCACCCTTCCCAGCAGTTACTGATCAGCAAGGTACATGTCACAGATTCAGGAGAGCTGAGCAGAAGAGATTCAAGGGAAAGGAAAATATAAGACGCTGGCTCCAAAAAGTTTAGGAGATGTTCTTTTGCCTTGCTGTATTGGCAATTTATCTTTTCAATTACTCACAAACATTTTTATAGCATTTACTTATGCATAGGTACTTGTCAACAGGGTCAAAAGAGAAACTTGTTTCCTTTAGTTTTCTTCATACCATATATCTTGAATATCCAAGCGGTAAAAAATAGAATAAAGTTGTACTCTGGTTATTAATTAGCACTTCAATGGCAAAGAATATAAGATTTTCTGTATGCAAAACTTCATAAAATATGAGAAAACCACAAAGTTTACTGATATGCCAGTTGCCATTTAATGATTACAGGCAGATAACTTCTCAAAAAGTAATACTATCCTCAGAGCAGTGGATCACATGTTAGAATTATCTGAATACACTGAAAAGCACCCTGAGCACCCTCTTCCCCAGCGCAGCTGGTACTAGAGATTGCCCATACCCCATCTCACCCCCTGCAACTGGCTGCGAAACACCTAGCTCTGTTCCCAACCACAATGCCCTGTCACCCTCTTACACAGCATGTCCAAAAGTACATCTGTCCCCATAGGGAAGGACTCTGGTGGGCTGAGTTCTTCTACCCAGGCAGTTTGAGGAAAACGTATTCCCAGAGATCACCATTACAGATGGACACAGCAAATCTGGGAGGAGACAAGAGCAAAGGTATCAGAATTTCGTCCCATGCTTAATCAACAGAACGAAGCCTGGAGGAGTTAAGCATGTTGACAGTTCTTCACACTAAGGAGTAAGGTGGACAAAGCTTCATGCCAGGAATCGTCAAAGAACATACAAGTCTTCCCAAGTGTTTACAACCAATTTGCACTTTGGCCAGACAGATGCACTGATGCCTGTTGAACGTTAACCAAGTTGTCATATGCTGCAAGCAAAGTGTAGGCAAACTCTCAAAAGAGACTGTAGGCAAAGTTTTGATTGCAATGGAGAAAGCGATGGAGCTGAATTGGGGGAAAGCAAGTACTTAGCTCCCAAAATATACAGTATCTGTAATAAACACTCTTCTCAATTGGCGATTTCTTTAAAATAAGCCCTTGTCTGACGCAATAACCCTACGCCTGACGATTAGAGCAATTTTTACGATAAACAACTATCAAATGGTCACAACTAACTTGAAACAAAAAAAAGATATAGAGCTCTAAATATTCAGTCAGTCTTTCTCTTGCAGTTTATTTCTGAGAAGACAAAGTATGAAAACCTACTTTTAGCATAACAAACTTTACAAGGTATAAAAGATATGCAGAGCAGAGTAAATAGGGGAAATCCTTAGACATTATGCTGGGTGCTTTAAGAAAATTAGTTTTTTATTGAAAATTCTTTAAGAGTAGCCTCCACAACTAGACTTGAGCAAGTTATTGGCAGGGAACAATTTATTCATCACATTTAGCCTGGATTTGTCCCTAAATGAAAATGAGCTAAAAGAATTACATTACACAGAAATAGCTTTAGCTAATCCTTTATAATGCACCAGGGATATATGCAAATTAATTTGCTTCTCAAAGTTTAAAACATCGCATAGCATAGAATCATTTTATGATTGTCTGGCAAATTGTTGTAATGTTTGTTTATGCCTGATAATGCATACTACCAAAAATGCAAGAATTTAACAGCAGTGTACCAAGGGGACTTATAAAAATATTGTAATTTTTCCAGTGTAAAATAAGAGGTTCAAGTCATGTAAAGATGGATTATGATAAAATACTAGGAATATCTTCAGCATCTCTATGGAAAAGCCTTTACAACGAAATTTGATATAAATTGAAGATTTTCTTTTTTTTACTTTTTTTTTTTTAACTAGCACATCAGTGGCTCATACACAAGCTGCTCACTGGAGATCTTGTGGAATAATTTTCCTTTAGGTTCTATCTACAGTTTTCCTCATGGGAACCAGATTTATACAATTTGTCTCATGAAGAAAACCCAGAAGTTAGACTGTCTTTATCTGATCATGAAAGAAGGGAACAGACACATCTCCTTCCCTGAAGTATTTGTGTACCAGTACACAGCTAAGCACCACCATCCACCCAGCTCCCAAGTAACCCTCTAGTACATAACATCCATTAAACATTAATTCTAATGTTAATGACAATTCTAGACAGTTGATTACTAATGAAACCCTGTCTCCTTAAGAATGAGTACTCCTGCAAATGACTGCCATCAGATGCAGAGTCATATCAGCCTAGATAACTTGGTAGCTAAGGGTATTAATTAAAAGAATAAATACCCAAAGTCATTTACTGTCATCCCCCTGAACTGATAAAGCCTCCAGAAGTTTTTCTGGTGATGGGCAGTACAGAAGTAAGGAATTGTTCTGTAGGAGTCATGATTTTTTTTATGAACTCAAGCAGAAAGCCATCAGAATGTCAACCACAGCCACCAGAAGCACTCCAAGGTAGCCACTGTGGAGGGTCAGATCTTGCAGTTGAAGACTAAAGACAGAAGAAGAATTTCATAGCATGAGACATACTAAATTAAGACTTTGAGTCTTTGTTTCTGCTCATCTTTGCACCTCTACAGCAGTTTGATAGCTGAACCACATTTTGCGATGACAACGTTTTTACCATTATAAGTTTACAATAGACATTAGATAAAAGCCCACAAGAAATACACGGCCAAGAAAACAATCCCCACTTCTGTGCAAATGCACCAGTAGAAAGACCACCACCAATAGAGTGGACTTTTACATGATTGTAAAACATCTGTTAGAATATAGACATTACTGGAAACAAATGCATTACTCTTTATATCTTAATTCAAGGCCAGAGTAACTCCACTTATGGCTACGTAACAAGCTCTTTCACACATCTTGTCAGGTCTCATAGTCAGCCCCTAGAAACATGGAATAATTTTCCAAGAAAGAATCAAACTTTTCCTCCTTCTCTCCCTTACCTGTTCTGCTTGGATGGCTAAGTTTTGAAAGCTAAATGTACCCCAAGTATAAAACTGCTGAGAAAACAGGGAATAAGGACAACTATGTAGCTGTTACAAGTGACCTTTTGGTTTTTGCATTTATGTCAACATGGGCAACTCCCAGTCCTGAGTCACTTCAAGCCGAGGAGATACAATTTATTCCACACAGTATTTTCTTCTATTCCAAGTGTCACACAGTGATAATGATGAAAGCTAAGACTGAATATGTATTTATATTAATTAGCAATTATTAAAAAGACAGGTCCCTGTGATTACTGCTTCACAGACATGGAAATGAATTCATTACTAAGAGACCACTGCCACTGAGAGAATATCTGATCAGCTTTGGCAGATCAAAAAAGCATGTTAAATAAACGAGTAATCAAATGATAAAGTGTATCATTTGTATAAATTACTAAAGGAGGCCAACCTCCCCTACTGATTGAAATATGTTCAGCTTTACAGAGATTATTTACATAGTTTCAGGCAGCAAGCAAATCCTTTGTTACCGGAGTCGCACTTGTGGAGGGAATGGTTGTTATGAGACTGGAAAAGGAATTGACTCAAAAAGTCTTCTATGTTCTGCCTGATGGTTCCCTAGCACACTACTACCTCAGGTTTAGATTTGAACTGAATAGTCTTTTTGACCCATACCACACTATTTCTATTTAACAACAACAACCACCACCACCCAATAAACTAAAAGATGTCTCAGTATGGACTGAGAAGGGAACCGAAGATATTCTAGATCGTAAGCAACGGAGTATTCATATTCTTTGATATGTTTTTGTTAGTGCAACACAGCATTATTATTTTTAGAAACACTCAAGACACCAGTAATGATCCAGCCCAATATAACCTAAAAAATAAAAGCTATTTTGGGCCCCAAAATGTGTTGTTTGATATTTAGTTACTTCACAAAAACAGGTGGGCTTTTAACTGGTTACTATGAAAAGCAATAAGCCACTAAAGTCTTTCATAAATAGGCAGCATAAAACCAAAGGATTCCATTTTCAAAGAATTATAGGTTAATTTCAGACAGTAGCCACAGCTTGGTGGCCTCTTACTTAACAGATTATAGAAAAGAAATAGCTGGCAGGAAGGAAGTTATTACAGAGATACGCTTCATATAAATTTTAACATAAAAACCCCAAAGTTATACCCATTTCCTCAAAACTGATTTAAAATAGCTGTTCATAGGCTCCAGAGTTCCTTTCAGCATATCTCACATAGCTGAATAGTGGCCAGCAAGTTTTGTTTTCAGAAGGACTGATACTTCGAGTTCATCTTAATTTGGAAGTCGTCCACTTCCTGATGAAGTTACATTTTACAGATTTCTTTTATTATTGGGCATGTCTCTTGTGGATAAGGCTTCTTCCCTGGAAACATATTCAACAGCAAAAAAACTATTATTAAAATATAATTGAGTCTTATGATTAGGAACTTAAAAGTGTATATTTTCATTTTTCAGAGAAGCAAATAAGGTACACAAACTGGCTAAATTTCTCAAGTGAATCAGACAACAGTTTATCAGATCTAAAGGTAAATTTCCAACATTCTAGTTGTTGGTCTTTATTCTGGTTATACATCCATTTTCTAATTAAAAGGCTCTTAAAGTCCCACACTTCCACTAAAATGTCATACTCTTCCCAAAATTTATCCTCACACATAACTGATAAGTTATCTCACTCAAGTTAACTCATGTTAACAGGTATAAATCAACTTCTAAACCTCCATTTCATTCCTACTGCTTTCCACTCAGGTTTTGCTTTCCTTTTTCTCAGTTCTTTACCTTTTTAAACTCTCCCACCTATTCCCCCAAGATCACTTTTCTATCATAAATAATGTATGCATGTGCCTGTAACACTAACTACAACAGAGAAAAGTGAGTATTCACCATATTAAAAAAAACACACACAGAGAAATTCAGTAAGCAGAAAATTGGCTCAGTAGTTCTGAATTTTAGAAAATACTTGAAAACATTTTTTTTTAGAAGAAAATATTTACAGAAAGTTCTACTTTCATCTGAGTAACTTTTTCTTTGTTGTCATGGTTTGATACATTGCAGCTTGGAATTTTTGTGACATTGATTGGCAAAGTGACATTCCAGTTTGAAACTGTAGGAACGTCATATATTTTTTTTGTCATTTCAGTTAAATCAGAATAAAGAAAATACTTCACTAAAGGTAGAAAATTACAAAATTGTCCTGCTTTCAGCTGGGATAGAGTTAATTTTCTTCTTAGTAGCTGTACAGTGCTGTCTTTTGGATTTGGTGTGAGAACAATGTTGGTAACACATGGATGGGTTTAGCTGTTCCTGGGTAATGTTTATACTAAGTCAAGGGCTGTTCAGTTTCTCAGGCCCTGCCAGCGAGAGGGCTGGAGGGGCACAAGAAATTGGAAGGGGACACGGCCAGGACAGCTGACCCGAACTGGCCAAAGGGATATTCCACACCACGGGACGTCATGCCAAGTATATGAACTGGGGGAAGCTGGCCAGGGGCTGCTGGTCACTGCTCGGGGACTGGCTGGGCATCGGTCAGCGGGTGGTGAGCAAGTTTATTGAGCATCACTTGGACTCTTTTCTCCCTTCCTTTTGGAATTCATTCCTCTCTCCCTCCTTTTCATTGTAACCGTTACTGTTATTATGGCTCTTTCATTTTTATTTTATTTCAATTATTGAATTGTTCTTATCTCAGCCCTCAAGTTTTACATTCCTTTCCTATTCTCCTCCCCATCCCTCTGGGTGAGGGGGAGCGAGCAAGCGGCTGCGTGGCGCTTTAATTACCAGCTGGGGTTAAACCATGACAAAAATTTATTAACATGAAGATTTCGAACTGAAAAGTAGGATACATCTAGCAGCATTGGTCATAGCAGTTTAGGTGTACAGTCAAAGCTAATTACAGAGGCACACTCTACATTCAGCGGAGGCTGATGGACACCAGATGACATTTTGTTCGGTAGATCAATTAATTAGGTAGACCGAATCTGCCTCTTAAAATGCCTGATTTTCTCCCTTAGACACAGAAGGAGTCCAGACAACTATCTTAAGCTAATGATACAACTTTCAGACAGCTGAAAGCAACTGAGATGAATGCCATTCTACCAGTGTCACTTTTACAGAATAAGTAACCCCACTCTTCCTAAAATTCACCAGTCACTGTGATTAATGACAACACTGATAGATTTTTATAATAATGATTGAGTGCCTTTTTCTACAGGAATAATGCACACATCATCACTCTTCAAAACAGCTTCCAGAGACCCTAGACCAACCATGGACAATTTCTGGATAACTAATGTCCTACCAAGAGTAGTTTCATGATTTAGACATTAGTAATTCATAAACTTAATCTTATTTTCATGTTAAAGACAAGACATAAACCTTTTTGGTGCTACAGAAAAAAAGATTAAAAGTATTTGCTCACAACACATCCTACTCATTTGCTGCATTCACACACAGGAGAAAGTATTAACTGCACCAGTGTCTGGCGTGATAGTTATTGAATTCAACACAAAGAAATTTCCAGATGTAAACTGCTACCTGAATAATATGTAAAGGATGATAATTACAGAAAACCTCACACCATCACCCCATCAAAAAGCAGAAAAAAAATCGCTGCTTTCAAAATATTCCTACTTTGCCAATTAGGCAATGGTTAGGCAAGGTAGAAATTCAGAAACTGTTCTCAACACCAAAATATCACTCTTACACTTAAACAGATCTAATTAGAGTAATATATAGATGCTGATTGCCTGCATCTAGCACATTATGCCAAGACACGTAGGTCCCAGTCATCAGAGGACCTGGTATTTTAATTGATTCTCATTAAGAGCCACTAAACTGATGTACAAATAGCAACTTGTTTTGACTATAGATCTGTCAAATTATATATTTACAAAGAAACTTTCTAGCATCCCATCTGCAACTTTTATAGGTGTGTTCCTTTTTTAACTAGAAGATACACATAACAGGCATGCCCTAAACTGGGAGATCCTACTAGAGAGGGACCAGACACCCTCATATATACACCTATTTTTATATACATTCCACATTGCACCAAAAAGGTTAGGAAAGGAAAATTAGAAGCAACTGACAACACCTGGCATCACTGTGTGCACTGAAGTGCTTTTCAACAAGAGCCCAGATATCCACTCAGCGCAGTCAGAGTACACTGCTTCAAGGAGCTCTCCATGTCCGTGCCTGATTCTGTAACAACAGAGACCTTGGTGAGCTTCTGGTTTATAGTTTTCACAAAAAAGTTACCTACTCTAGTGCCAGGGCAAGAGCCAGGGAAGGGGCATCTTTCACTTTAGTATCAGGATTCGGAAGTCATTTAATTCACATTTAAATACATGGAAAATATAGTCAAACCCCTAACTATGCCTGATGAAAATAAGGGTTTCTATTTTAAGATTTATTTTGAATTAGAATTTAATACTTTCTATTCTCTGCCTTAAGTATAAGTCATGCCAAAAATTTAAACACCAGGGAAAACTGGAAACTTTCCACAGCCTTTCATGAGCTTTACATTAGTCCCTTACATTTCTGGCATTGCTCTTGGTTATGTTTCCAGACATGCCATCAGAAGAGGTTTCATCCAATAAACCTATTACCAAACCAAGACAACAACCCACAGTACAATCATCCCACCGAGGAGTTTTGAGCTCTTTATTATCAATTTTAATTGATTACATATTTCATCTTTCACATGGCCAGTCCATCAGTGAATACCTATTAAAGCATGACACAGACACTGCATGTCAAACGCCTGATCTGAGTACCGCTTCCCAGATAAATGGCATGCACCGGGATGTTTGTGAATACTAAGCAGCTCAGCACAGTTCGGCATTAGGGTATTAGATGACATTAATGTGCGACCTTTGGCTCCCATTGGCCTTCTAGGGCTTTAAAGTATTTTCTGTAGAAAACTGTTTATTGGTAAGGTGGCTACTCTCTCAATAATTTCTTTCTTTGATACAGTCATAAGCAATAGATGGGGGACACAAGTTCAGTAAGAATTCAGTAGCTTGAATTGCTTTTGCAATCTACAGCATAAAAGAAACTGAGGAACTGCAGCGATATTTACAATACCAAATACTCACCGATGCCTTGAACATTTAAGCATAACTGAAAGAAAAAACATGCTAATTCATAAAGTTAGTTTAATAACATCCTCAGCACTATCATGCATGCTCTGTCACATGCAGCACTCCAGATCCCAAGAGGAATTGGAAAATGCAATATTGATCTAAAAATCAGACTATTCATCAGAAATATTGGAAACATCAGTTATCTAGTTAAGTGATTAATCAGAAGCAGCATGACTACTTTAGCATAAGCATCTGGGAGATTTTGAACTTTCATTAACAATATTTGCATTTATAGCCATTGTAACATATACTGACAGAACCTAAGCAACGGCTGAAGACAGAAAAACATGTTTACAAGCTTGAGAAAACAGTATTTGGTCCTCAAACTGTTTTCAATTGTCAAAAAGATCTTGTGGAAACAAGCACAACAGATTAAGGGCTCGTAAAAATATGCATAGTGAATTAGGAAAGATATATATTAAACTGAAGGTAGTTAAGTTAGCAACAGAAAAATTGAGAATATAATCAGTTGCTGTACATGCATGAAAATGTCTCTGTCAGCATCCAGGTAAGACTTCGTAAAGTAACCAGACAAGTTTTAACTGATTAAAATTACATCATCTTTAGCGACCCTGCAGAGAACTAGATCAAAGGATGTATTTCTATCCCTTATGCAATTGCACCATAGATTGGTTTCACTGGTGCTGCAAATATATTTTTTCACTTGCAAAGTTGGTCATCAAGAATTTCAGGGATTACAATGAGAAGCTGAATTGCTCGTTATGTATATTGGCAACAAAGTACCTCTCATCAAAACAAGCAGCAAGTAAGCAGTTGTGTTTCTGTAGTTCATCACAACTTCTCCATCAGGAAAATGAAGCTATGGGAGATTTGGGGAGGAACGAACGAAAACATTTTTTAGACTATTAGAGCAATGAACTGTAACTGCATTGTAATTTTTCCATATTTTGAATTTACAAAAGCTTATTATCTTTGTGGAAGATTCATCTTTACTCTAAAAACAAAGTAGTGCTAGTTATACACAAAAGTAGTGCTAGTTATACACAAAAGTAGTGCTAGTTATACACAAAAGTAGTGCTAGTTATACACAAGACCAATAAATTACAGGGATAAGACTGTGACATTTAAACGAATTTGATACATGCTGTATCAGGATTGGTGATTTTGTGGATCTTTCCTGCCTCAAATTCAATAAATCCATTACATAAGTTACAAGAGTGCTTAGACTCCTTAAGCTTGCCAGCACTTTATAATTAACATGGAGAATTATTTTTGAATAAAATTCCATGAAGTCACACTCATCTCAGAACACCACCACACTTTTCCATTAAACTAATCCCATAATTCTTATTCCGGAGAATGACTGCCTGTGTGGGAAATCTATATCAAAGCAATTATTCAGAAAAATTACTCCAGGATATTTTGGGGGGGAATTTGCATATGCAGACAAGTCACTAATCTCTCTACTTGAATAAGAGAAAATTTGGGGACACAGGCTGGACCCACATTGTATTCTCTGTACCTCATTAATTTAAAACAGTTTAATAGAAATGAATTTGTCCTACTGCAGCTTCAATTTGTCTCTAATACACTTGATAAGTACTTTTGAAATTACCTGGTTATCTCTTAAGTATCTTGGACACCTACCAGCACCATAATAAACAACAAACAGACAAATAGAAGTTTTTCAGAAAAAAGAAAATCATTGCATACAATTTTCCAATCCCTCAGTTTTAAGTGACATAATGAAAATAATTCACAGCCAAAGAAAATAGCGTTTGATTCAGCTGTGTAAGTAGCTGGAAGTGATATGGGGAGGTATTAGTCCTTTAAACAAATTACTCTTAGCATTTTTTTCAGCACTTTTAGTATGAATACTCTGCATGGCTTCTTTGCAAGTGGAGTATGGTGTGATTTACTATCAGCAAGTTCAAAAGCAATAGAAATTAGAGTATAAAAATCTACCCAACATATTTTATCAGAAATTAAGAAAGTGCCACAATATATAACTGGAAATGGTAGATCAGCCCTCAGGAGCAGAAGCCTAAAGCTTTCTATCCAATTTGAAAACCGCCTCTAATAAACACCCAGTTCAGACAAGAAACGTGCTCAGTATGCACAATTACTTCTCTAAGGCTTCTTTCACATAGACCTTCAGGTTGTTCATGCCGACTTACAGATTACCGCAGTCACATTTACATCATCTGAATTCCACTGGGAATCCATCCCTAGAAGAGATCTGCTTTCCAATCAGACCTACAGTGTTGCTTCTAATTAAAACCAACTTTATTGAAGTAACAACAACGCCCCATTATTATGGACATCATACATGCCTAATTCCCATTAAGCGCTATGAATTTGGGACTTTAGAATATCAGACCAGAAAGGGAGGCAAAAAATAAGTCAAGCTTGTTAGATGAAGGGTGTTTGGGTTGGAGCACAAGCCAGGTTGTACAGACTGTGTAAAACACAAAATTATAGTTTCTATTTCAGAACGCATGCTGTCCCAAATGCTTGTTCCTTCCCCCAAAACACAGCACTGGGAATTGCCTCAAACCCATGCTCTATTACATTCCACAACAGCAGTGCTGAAAAAGATGTAAGCTATGAGTTTCAAAGGATGCAGAGGTGTTTCTCCCATTCCTCCCCCTCTAGCTCTAGGATAGGTATTTTTAAAAGATAATAATCTAAAGCAGTAATTAAAAAACTAAGCCAAATTTAGTGAGAAAGGAATGTCATCAGCAAAATAACTCCAGTGAGTGAATGACCTGACCATATGTGCAATCACAAGGTAAGAAACTAATTTTCGTGCACCTCTGCTCAATTATTGCGAGCTGGCACCCTGTTGTCAGTTCCAAAGGTTAATGCAGTAATGAAAGATGACAATCTCTCCTAAGCGATTACTGAATTCCCAAACAGGTATTCACATTTTAAATTAGAGGTGCTCCAAGCAGCCTGAGGATCCAAGGTTTGTCCGAAGCCTCTACCGCACCCTGTGCGGAGCACCAACGGAGGCTCCGCTGCCCTGAAGCGTCACGGACAGCTCTAATGCCAAGATGCTGGCAAAAAAACTTACTCTGAATGTAATCGTCTGCCCAAAACTGGGTCAGAAATTTACATCACCTGAACTGTTTATAATTGAATTCATGGTGATTTTTCAGGAAACAAAAGGTTTGGGTATTTGCTCATGTTGATCAGTGTTTCCTAGATTCTCATTTAAATTAAATTAAATAGATGTATTAGGTAAGTGGGGAATTAAATTATAAATTAATAATCACCATTCCAATTCTCTTTTTAAAAAAAAACTTTACAGGCCAATCTGAGCTCGCTGATGGCTGTCATATCTTTATCTAGAGATAATGTACTCCAGGGACAGACCCAATACTGAAACATCCAGCACACCCAAACAAATGCTCCGCTAGACACCCAGGAATTGTACACAAATATGCCACATGTGATGGAGCTAGTGAAGGAGGAGAGGAATAATGTTCATTTACGCTCTGGGTAATCTCAAACCCACTGAAGGATCCATTATGCCAGTCATAAATAAACCCATAATTAAACAATAACTAACATCAATAAACTAGAACTAGTGGGCTGTTCAGGCACAACTAAATCTTCAGCCCTGCCAGCAATCATAGCACTGAAGTATTCTCTTGGCCACCTCAGCTTTAAACAAAGCAGTGGTCCTCTTACACCCATAGGTATCACCAGCAGCTACAAGATTTATTAAGTAACCCCCAAGCAACTCACACAAGGCCAACAATGATGATAATGTCTCCTTTCAGTGTGAAAGGGGTTTGTAGTTAAATAATGGATTTATCCGGCTTTGACCGTTTCTTGCAAGTCTTGGGTCATTTTTCAAATCATCTCTGCTGCTGAAATCCTGGAAAGCAAGTCTAACGTTTAATTTCAAGGTTACTTTGTATTAGCTTTAAGCAGATGAGAAGGGGAAGGTTTAATGAGTGAAAGAGCATAAAGTCAGTGTAATCACCACAGACTCCTCCAGAAAAACAAATTGTTATAAGCTTCATGATGTCATAAGATATGAAACTCAGAAATTATAACCAAACAAAGGGTATGAAGTTTTATACAGAAGTAGTTTAATTTGTAGCTTTTACTAATGCCAAGGTTTAGGAAAGCTGGAAAGCAAACCAAAGGGAGATGGCACACGCTCAACACTTGAGGAAGCAGGTTTAGAGAGTCAGAATATAAAAAGTCAGTTTTGACCTTAAACATGATTTTGTGGTATCATAGTTAGTGGTTATAGCACAGTTATTAGTTTTCATAAGGTAGTCTGCATTTGAATCACATACCAAGAGGAAAAAGGACAATCTACTTTTTCCCAGAACCCTTCATTGCCTTAAATTCCTGCTTTGTACCAATTCCATTGCAACGAAAGTGTCAAAGATGAAATTGCAGGATGATGTGTCTCACCATGATCTGAGAGTATGTTTAATCCCAAATCAGAAATATAAATCTGTATCTTTAATGGTGCATAAAAAGTAATTATTAAATGTCTTAAAGATGTTGGAATTCAAGCCTCTTCATGCCAGCGTGACAGACATCCTGATCAAAGTAGTGAGAAGTATGAAAGGAGACACTGTAATGAGGTTTCTCAGGTCCAGGTAAAATGATAAACTAGTAGTTACTGCTGAAAATAAGAAACATTTAAATATTATTTTTTTTCAATCTGTAAACAACTCCAAGAGGCTGGCACCTCCATGTGAAGTTTTACACATTCCTTAGAAGAGAAAAAAAAAAAAAAAGTAAACCAGAAGAAAATCAATTGAAGTATTCATATTTTAAGCATTTAGCATTGATAATGTTTTTCTGTAAAGATTACATAAATCATATAGCGCTCCAGTTAAGAGTAAAGGTTAATATATTCACCTGTTGCACTGTGAGCAAGAAAAAGTGCTGATAAAGTGTTTTGGAGAATGCAGTTGAGCTCCCCTCTTGGAACCAAAGCAAATGATGAGTGCCCTAATCCCAGTCAGACTATGAGGGAGCAGAGGCAGCAGATCACAGGTTTAAGTGCAAATGAGATTTTGATTTTTAAGAGCAGCATATTTGATTTTTATATGAGATTTGATTTTTAAATGGGATGTGATTTTAATAGCATCGTGTGAACACTGGGACAAGAACAAATGTAAAATGATATCGTCCTCATGATTTTGAAGGCACTTGGTTTTCTGTTGCCAGAGACAGCAAAACACTTTGACTTTGCTTTTTTTGAGAAAATACCTTCTTTGTAGAACACCAAACAAATAGCTTCAGGAATGCTGAGCTCTCTCTTGAACAGCTGAACTACTACACTAGACCTTTTATTTACAGAAGTACAGCTTTTGTCATGATATTTCTCATTAGGGAGTGTTTACTGAAGTCCACAATACCTGTGAGACATGCTCAGGTGCACAGATGTGGCACAATCCTGACACAGAAGGAAAAACTTTCTCATCATCAGAGGCTCATCTGCAGAGCTCCTTCCATTACAGATGCTCATGGAGTCCCATTGCAACTCTTTTCAAGACTCATTAATCCCGTTCATGACCACTGTATTGTTGCTGCCTATGTTTTAGCCGTAGCAAGTCCTGGTTTTAGCACCACACACGTAGCCCTGTGTGTGTGGATGTCCAAAGTGGTAAAAAGCCACGGAAGCCGTGTCACCTGAGATAATTAAATACTTATCTCTTCTCAATTATTTTAGTTTTCATTTGTAATTTTTTTAGCAATGCGAAAAAGTTCTCTGCAGTCTCACTTCTGGGAAAGATGAGAAAAGAAATTCAGCATTAAAATGAAACATCCCTAAAATGTTTCTAATTTGGGGAAGTATAAAATTAAGTAATGTGAGTTCTTTTTAGTAAGATATTCAGACAAAAGGGTTGTGTAATACCTAGACACATTGGTAATTTTCTGGTGGAAAACATAACCAAAAAGAGGAAAGAAAGAGCTAAGGGAATGTAACGACATTTTGTTACTCAAACTGAGACTTAACTGACATTTTCAATCATCATTCTTCATGTCACTCATTACCACATTCTTTTTTTCTTCAAATTGAAATGTTCATACAGATCAGAAATTAATTTTATTATATTTAACCTGGCAAGCTTTTACTGACTTCAGCACAAAAGGGTTTCAATTCCAACCGAGAGGAAGAGATGAAGCCTAGGGTTAAACACAAAGCGAATTCCTACCAGCTGCCCTTGAAGCAAACTGAACAAAATGGATTGAAAAACAGAAAACTGACCCCATATATATAAAGTTCTTGGTTTTAAAATATTTTTGTCTAAAACTAACCTGTGTTATTCTTCATGTACTTGAAGAAGCGAAGTGGTAACTGATTTTTTTTTAATATCATAATTATTAGTGGTATCCTTTTTATTGCTTTCTATTATTGCTTACACTTCTCCCTTTACATACCAGAGGCTCATGGAGGATAATGAAACAATCAGGTTTAAAAGAGTCTACATTTCACACAATATTATTTTTGTCATCCTGCTCCTAGGTCAAGGTCAGAGAGGGAAATGCTGCTCACAGACTCTCTTTATAGTCTCAGTGGTATCCCTAATGGAGTAATTAGAGTCGGTCGAGCCTGACTGCAACACCACACTGAGTAGATGCATTTGTAGTCCCAGCTGGCAGAAAGGACTCATTCTGGTCTGCTTTTGCTGGAAAAGCTTTTTAAATCCTTCCTTTGCTAAACACAGCTGAAAGCTTACACACAGAAAGGCTCTGAGAGCTTACAGACAGAAAGGCTAACTCAAGGCAGGGGGGAACCAAACCCAAAAAAACCCTAAAACCACAAAAAAACCCACTAAAAAAAAAACAAACACCACACACACACACAAAAAAAAAAATCCATGAAAAAATACACATAAAGCAGAACAAGCCAATGTTCTATCAAATGTTTTCTTCAAATCACTTAAGATCCTGTGGAACGTGACACAAAGGTAATACTTTCTGTAGAAGGCACACAGCTGAGTGAGTTAGTATTATCACAAACTCATACAATGTTTCAAATTCAGCCTCAACATTGCTTTTTTATTATTTTAAGTCTGCTCAGAGGGAGAGACACATCAGATAATACCAAATTACATTTTCAGAACCCCTGAATAAAACAATATGCATCTTCTCAGTGAAAGTGGGTGTTTCAGCAACAAAAGTCTAAGCCTTTCATGGGCCAAACAGAGGAAGTGAGATGCCACCCAGCCCTAGAGCCTGCACAACAGCTGCGCTCCTGGCCCCTCTCAGAGGACAGCAATACCTAAGAGTATTCACAGCCTGTAAACTGCTGGTTTACGGTTATTATCTGAAGAAATCTGGAAAATGCACTAAACCCCCAAATAGTTATGAAATAAAAAAAATATATTTTTATAATTAGGTTAAACAGATAATATTTTTTTTTAATTAATTAAATCTTTCACTTCATGGTCCTCCTTATCCAGACTCCTTTAAGAAACTGCAAATCCTTCGCATACACCCTACAGCTGTAGAGTTATATACTATGTGAGTTTAAGGAAAAATGTCGATTCACTTTTAGCATACATTCCTGCATCTAATCTATCTTGCTATAAACATACCTTTACACTGCCCAGCATGTAACTAATGTTACAGAAAATAAAAAAAATTAGATTAGGCAGGAAAACTTCCAAATTCAGCTTCTAACCTAAGCCTTTTACTTTTTTCTGTTAGAAAACACACTAATTTTATTGCTATTTCACAAGAGCTTCAAAGGCCATGCTGTTCTTAAATATAGCAATACTCCAACAAAATATTGTCCTTTTACTCGTAAGCCTTTATCTGCTAGCTGCAGATGATATCACATTCACTTTTTAAATAATCTTTAAAGGTCAAACCAATAAGGCATAGAAAATGTTGAACATCTTGTAAAATTCAAACAAGGCACTGCAGAAGCCACAGGGGGGTAACTTGCTAAAATGATCGAGCACTTTTTAACATATTTATTCAATGATTACCAGGGGCACAATGTAATCCACTTCTAATGGAAACCCATGGGAAGGGAAAACTCTGCTGAAAATTCTTAAAAAAGGTCTTCAGAGCTTCTTCCTCATCTGTTTTCAAACCATATGAAGGAGAAGTTATAGTTCAGAATACATTTAAACCATAGTTTATTATAAAGGAGCCCAAGCTATTTTTAAATTGCTCCAGGCAATAGGGTCTCCCAGATGGGGGAGATGACCAAGCTTAGGGAAACACAGGGGTCCACAAGGCCAACAAACCCCATCAGTCTTGAGAGATTCTTGGGGTATTCAGAGCATTACTGCCAACAGGGGCAGGTTCTCATACAGGATAAACAGCCAGTTGCTTAACTAAGGAGCTAAAATCTCAGTGGACAATTGCAACTTTGTTCCGTATGCTGTCGCCTCATCTCTGAAGAGCATAAAATACAAATACAAGAAAGCATTGGATTTTTCCCATTCTGACTAGCAGAATTTACCAAGCAGACCTTCAGATGGCCTGTATCAGATGCTGCTAAAATGATCTAATCTACATGCAGAGACAATAAAAAGGTAGATATTAAATTATAATCCTGTTTCTATTTGAGATTAAGTGTGTGGTTTTTTTCTTGTGTCATAATTTTTTCCAGTTTAGCTAGAAGTAACCTCAGGGGAGCATATAACCTGCCACTCAAAGGCTCTCAATGAAGCTGCTCAGGGCTTTATCCAGACCAGCATTTATGGTCTGCCATACCAAGGTCTAGGTGTTTGGTCTACAACAGCAGTCCCCGAAGCCATAAATTCCTATGCACATACATTCTTACGTGCTTAAAGAGCACTAAACATGTCAAAAAAACAATCAGAACCAACAGTGACTCAGAGGGGTGGTTTGAAGTCAGCACCTTCTACCCATGTAAGAAATACAGCTTTCGGTTCTTCCGAGAAGAAACATTTAAATCTGTTTTCTTCCTGCATGAGTAATTGCTGCAACCTACAAGCCATTACATACCAAGTGTCAGACATTTCTCTGATCACACATACACAGAAAAGAGGGAGACACCTGTGTTTCATGGGAAGTTGCATCTTGCTGGAATGCCATGTAGGGTGCTGAGCCTGACAGAGATGTAGACGTGCTGGCAGAAGGGCACCCCAGCGCTGACAAGAGACAGCAGCCAACTCCTCCCTCCTTGCAAAGCTGAGATAGTTTTGCCCAACCAGAACAACAACTTTTGGATGCCAAAGTTAGGGAACAGCTTCCAGAGGCATTGACATTGACTACCAAATGTTTTCCACCATGGTGGACCGAGTCCTTGTCCAGATCCCTAGTAATTCTGGGCATAAACTCTGTTTCAAGGTAACAATTAGGAAAGCACTTCAGCACAGTCTTTTTCAAGTGTAAATTTAATTTAAACAAGTGCCTAAGGCACTGTTCAAAAATGCATTGACTTTTAATGGTAAGAAAAGAAAGCCTTCACGACAGCACAGTTATGTTCTTCATTGAAAACTTATACATAAACCCTGGAGGAAAACCAGAAAGAGCATAGTAGGAAAGAAAACTTTTGAAGCAAAACTTTGTTTCCATTATTGCTGCCACATGAACGAACCTTTCAGCATACATCTGTATGCCGGATACACTAACACTTTGGAAGTGTGTGGGCACATATGCCTATAGCACATAAATTTATCTCTGATATTTATGAGAATTTGTATGATATTATCATATTAAAAGTTAACTTTTATGTGTCCATCCTGCTAAGCAGAGCTGCACTGCACTTGCTTCAGGGCAAAACTGCCTCCAGACAGATGAGTTTTAACAAGACTACGGTCTTAGAAATCCCTTCTAGCAGGGTGCTTGAGAATTTCTGTTGAGTAATATTTATCAGTTTTTGCAGACTCACCTCCCAGTTTCTGGAGTATCTTGCTCTGAGTTTGATTGATGGAGTTAATTATTGTTGCAGCCTTATCTCACAACAGCAGTACAACTTTCTGCTTAGCTTGTTATCATGGGTATTGAGTTGGTATTGACAGTCCAAACACCAACAAAAATGCAATTTTCATATTCCCAGAATGTTAAAATGTACAGAAATTCCTCCTGTTCACGGTCAATCTTTGAGACACATTCTCTCTTCTTCCACAGAGATCTTAAATATTATATTTCTAGTGAATTTTAATGTACAGACCTCCATTTTATTCAAAAAGCATAGAAATCCCTTAATCATTTATGGATTTGTTAGTGTACTTAGACTGAATGCCTGTGTAAGTGGATGTCTTGTGTGTAGAATATATTGAGGATATTTAGTTCTGAAAACAAAGGTGGCCTGTGATCTTCTCATCCAATGAATAGTAGATCTATTTTCTATTCTAGACCTCATCTTGTTTCACCTAGGATCCTCACTTCAATCACTAGCCAGAGCTCCACATCCTCTCAGGAGCTTCCCTAGTGTGGTCGATACCACTGGTGTCACCAGCTGTAGCTACCAGCAAGATCACAAAAGCCACAGGAAAAAAAGACAGCTCTTCCAATGGCTAAGGCTTGACCAACAGGCAACACAGGACAAAGACAATGAACTAGAACCCAAATTCAATTAAGGACCCACAACTAACACATTTTGATTAGTTATTTACATCATTAGGTCAGAAGGTCTAAGGGAAATCAGGGGAAACAAGTTTTCTCACTTTTACTCTTCCAATTCTCTCCCCCATCCCAATGCAGGCGGAGCCAGCGAGTGGCTGCATGGGGCTGAGCTGCCGGCCAGGGCTAAATGATGACACCAATATATCTCCAGAAGTGAACATCCAATGCCTACATGCAAAGTAATGTCAGCTTTTATACATACCCATAAGTCAATGGTGTTTACACAGATCCCACACATAAGCAGTTAAAAATGGCCCACCATTTGAAATACAAAGCCTATTTAATGCTATGGCAAACACTCCCTTAAAACAAATATGTAAAAATTTACTAAAGAAGAGGTAGAAACAGATGAATATTTAAAATATAAATCAGAAACTGTAGTTCGATAATACTCCTTTTCTCCCTGCCTTTCACCACAAAATTTATAATAAAAATCTCTCACTTGACAGACATAGATATTAAAGATGGTATTAACAGCTCCTTTGCCAAAGCAGAAAATACATCAGTGGAAGAGGTTTGAATCTCTTGCTGCTACTGTTAAAAATTAATCCTGTTCTGGAAAAGTAACACTCAAAAAGAGACAGAATAAACAGCACAAGACACCACTTCCAAAGAAGCAGAGCAAGAACAGATGTTCTGATGAGCCACTCCTGGGCTCTTTGTTTGTTCCCACCTTTTCAGTGGTGAGTTTCTCAGCAGTGCTGGAAGGAAAAGTGAACTAAATCACAAATTTACCTTTTCAGGTGCTTGTCTTGACCTTCTCAACTCAATGCAGATGTTGTTGCCATCTATTTCTTCTCTCAGTATGCTCCCTCTTTGCACCTGGCTTTGTCAGTAAGGTCATACTGTCTTTCAGAAATAGGAGGATGGCAGGCTGATTTCTATGAAGTTGTTGAATGGACTAGTAAAACAAGTTATAGCAATATTTCAATCTCTTAACAACTTTTCTCAAAGTAACAACGGAACACCCCATTTCCTCATTAGCTTGTCCATTAACTGGATCTACCTTGTTATATTAATATCATTCCCATACTTTCCAAATGCTGTTAAATGCTGTTTTCAAGTCACAATCTAAATACGATACTTGAATTAAGTTCATCAGAAAGAGCTCGGTTCTGAAGCAGGTGGGGTCTTGCCCCATACAGGAGACAGTAAGGAAGTCAGAAAGAAGAACATGCCCTTGGGATGGTGGACTCTCTTTATACACTCATTCACTTTTTCTTGCAAAGCAGCCAAAATATGCAGTGTGTAGACATCCCATTTTTTCTTGGTTTGCACCAGTCATCTGCCCAAATACCTGTGGGCCTCTTGGCACAGGATATTATAGTTGCCACTAGTTCACATGGTTTGAAAGGGACTAGAAAGTTTATAAAAAGAAATAACTGACTATTAAATACAAAACCAAAATATATTTAGGTCAAAGAGTCCATGAACTGCAAATTGTTAATGGCTGGAAGACTCCTCTGAGGAAATCTCACTAAAAGCTTGCCTAGTCAATCTATTTTTTCCCAGGCACCATCTAGTAGCCTTTTAAAATGCAGAGCTGGATGGACAAAGTTCTCATCTGCTCAAGCTGCTCATTTGTTCTAGTGGAAAAAAAATATGCCCAAGTCTTCCGTGAGGGCTTTTTCTTAAAAAAAAAGAATACAGTGCATTCTACAGATGAGTACCATAGCCATTTCTCTTTCAAAAACCGGTTACAATGGGTAATACAAAAATAAGGGCACATCAACAGCATCTTAAACACTGGGATCTCACCCTAATCAAACATTAGACTGCCAGCCTTCTATCTCAAAGCACTTTTCCCCTACCCTACTAAATTTTTATTTTATGTCCCCATTGAAGGAAAAATTGTCCATTTTCTCTAAATTTCTCTGTTCTCAATTAGTATTCCCCCCCCCAGTTTGAAAAGTACATAGACAACGGCGTGGTAGTTACAACTGCAAATGTACTCACTTTTCAATGTATTTGGAGAAGTGAAAATTGTGCTGATTATTCGAAATGTAAATATTGCTGTTGAAGTTATACAAGTCAAGTGACTTAAAACTACATGGCAGCAAGATTTACCTTGACTTTCTAAAAAGTTAAGTCCACACTATATACAAGTAATCATGCACTGTGTTGTGCTATGATCAACTGCAAGATCATTGCAAATGCAGGTCTTTTTTCCATATGCTGCTAGCTAATAATAGCTCTGTCAACTTCTGTAATTTTCTTCTTAGAAACTATTTAAAAAGAAAATTATGCAGATGGCCTGAATTGGCCAGTTGAGGGTTCTGTTAGGGTGGCAGTAGATGAATACACGATTCCTTCTTATTGTTTTAAAAGGATTATTTTCATGGTTTTCCACCATAAAATACAAACTATGTATTCAAGATAATCCCACAGCTCAGCTCTTTGTTATTAATTGTTATCTACTTAAATAGCTGTTCTAGGGATTGTTTGTACAGTACCCAGTAAAATGGGTATCTGGTTTGTAGACAATGACATCATTAGCAACAGAATAGATCTTAGTGACAGTTTACATTTTTATGCATCACCAGAGTTGATGCAAGGAGTACCGAATTTCTTTCCCTTTCAGAAAGGAAGCTGACATCACAATTTCTTCTCAACTATGTCCCAGCCCCACTCAGGCAATGAGTTTCAGTTCTCTGTGTTATGAGACCTTTTCAGGCAGAGTTCCTTTCTCATATAGATTTCACTATAACTCCCTCCCTCCTCCTCCCTTAAGTTTAATTTTATTCCCTGCTTCCATAGAAATTCCTTTCCACCAAGTTACTGTTACCTAGAAATGCAAGCCTAATTTTAAACATTCTCTCAAATACTTATGGTTTTGTTTGGGTTTTTCCAATCTACAAGAAAAAAATCACGAAGAAGTTTAAGAAATTTAGAACAGCTTGCTGTTATTTTTCTTATGATACATTTTATAGATAAAATTTATTCTACTTTATCTACAAGGCTTTGCAGTCAAAGAGTAAGAATGTGACTGCCCTGCATGTTGAAAATGTAGTGGACACACACACACCTGGTCTGCTGAGTGTGCCACAGCAAGCCTAACACATCTGATGGGTAACTCACAGTGCAGCATCACACACACAGCAAGTGCTTTTGCATGCCAGCTACATTTGCTTCCTATAAGCTTTACAGTGGGGAAAAAAGATATGGAAACAGTGCATTTGTTCCATTACATTTTAATTCACTTATGTACACTTTTTGAAGTGGTTTTAGTCTATTCATGGCACTTAAGATTTTTTTTTTTTCCTTCCATTTCATTCAAGCTGCTGTTTCTTTTGAAGTAAGTTCTGTTGAAGTGACTGCATGGGAAACTTTTAGAAATAACTTCATTGTTTCAGTCAAATCTACTGCATGGTTAAATATCACTGATTATTTGCACAACCTTTATAATGAATGTCCTCAGTAAGCTGGCTGACTTTGCTACATTAGGCCCAATATACACATTAATCATGTAGCTAATCTAGTTCTCATCTCACCTTGATTTAGTAAAACCACAATACTGCAAAGAAATTAGGTCCTCTGGAGGTATTTTATCAGACTTACAAATCTTTATTGCTACCTACTTTTTCACTTTGCAAAAGGACTGAAATGTTATTGGATACTTTGCTCATATTCTGCCTCTCTCTATCACCTCTTTCTCATGAGTTCCAGTCCAACATTACTTGTGGGATTTTTCCCTTCTTCTCCATGAGGATTTCAAAATAGTCTTGGGAAAAACATGTCTTTTCATCAAGGTTTTCATTCAGAGACTCAATTACAGGCAAGTGTACAGTAATAAAACTGTGAAGGCACCAGCCCCCACAGCCAGGTCATAAGCCACCCTATGACTTGGCACGGTTGATGTTAACATACAGATTCTCCCAGTCTTGAAACTTTTTATAGTAAGAATGTGGGGAAGGGGAATTTGCTCTAATTATAATACAAACATAAACATTCAACTGTGCCCTAATCTTTCTTCCATGAATATTTATAGCTTAACAAGCATCAGTTCAAAGCGAAGGGAGAGATGCGACAGGTTCACATGGGACACAAGCTTTCATGGACTGCAGAACAAGTTCTTAAAAGCCCTGCACATAAAAGCCGCAAAGATAATAACTGGTGCTGGAGGGATTAGATATGGAGTAGAATAAGTGTTACTAACCCCACATGTTTCAATTTAACCAAAACCTCCTCTCACACAGCAGCTGAAGAGGCTACAGAGACAGTACCACAGCTGCTGCTGTGCTGCAGAAGCAGCTCCGCTGCCCTTTACCCACAGGAGAAGTCCCTGCGCGCAGCCTCTTCGCTAACTATTTATGTAACAGAGGAGCTATTAAAATGCTTTAAAAGTTCTTTCAAACCAAGACTTTTTTTGACCTTTTGGTGATGAATGTGAACTGAGAGATGCTAAGGTTCACCCTCCCATGACAATAATCCTCTTGGAAACACGACCAGCATTTCTCCTTGCCTCAGGCAGGTGACAGTCGCAGTGATGACGTGCGGTGTCACACTACCAAAGTTGGACAACTTTAACTTGGCACTGGAGGGCAATCTTTAGGCTTGAATCAGTATGGTGTAAGCCCCTGTATATTTCAAATGCTTTATTCCACAGAGATTTATCCTGTATTAAGTACAGTGTGGGTACCTCTCCCCCTTACAACAGTGTTCCAGTTTACCTGGATGACCTGTCATCTACGACACATAAAAGCTACAGAAGAGGCACCAAAGATGCTAACTATTGAAAACAAGCACCAGAGAAACATGCCAGTGTAAAGACAAGGCTGCAATAAAATTTTTACCTGTTTAAACACAGGTTGTAATTATACTGAAACAAATTATTTTAACATGGCAATTCTCTTTCACATCACGCCTGGTGTCTTGCCTCAGACAAAGAGCACCCAGTTCAATAGCCTCTTTCTTTCCCTCCACCTATTTAAACTTTTGCTGGGGGGGGGGGGGACCCAAAAAAAAAAGCCCAAGCAAACTACACACACACCACACACACACAAAAAAAACCCCAAAAAACCAAAAAAAACCCAACAAACCACAAAACACAGTTATGGAATATTGGACTTATCTCAGCATAAACTGAAATGATGTGTGCTCAGAAGCCAAGGGGGAACCTGCTCTGAAGTTACCAGTGGAAAATACAGTAAAATTGAAGCAGCAACATGGAGAACCAAAAGTATAGAAAATATGGATCAGAAAGCCCAGATAATTTACAAAGTATATGTAAATCAAGACCTGGTTACATGAGATGACAAACCACGTTTACCCTTTTCTTTCTCTCTGGACACCACAACATCCATACAAGTGGCCTCTGCCTCACTGCTTCAAAGACCTGACCAAGGCAGGCTTCAGTCTCAGCTGCAGCCCCATGCTGACAAACCCAGCCTGCAGTAAACTGAATATACATTCAAATCAAAATCTATTTCTAAGTAAACAACTCTTTCTCCAAAGTTCCCAGTACTTACACATTTTTAAACACACCTGCCTATGCCACTCCACTTACAGGAGAAAAAGTAATGCCACTAAATGCACCCACCACTTCAGCCTGCGTCTTTCAGCAGCCTCAAAACAAACATGCCCACAAAACAGAAAGCAAAGAGGCTTTTCAACATGTCATCCTGAACAGGGAACTGGACCTACAAGAATCAGGAGGGGGGAAAAGCAGCATCACAAAGTGCCATTCAAATGCTGTTGCTATTATTTAGGTTTCTATTTAGCACTGTGTACACATCAAAGAACAATATCATTTTTATTGTATCTACAAGCAAACACATTCCCATTTCATTTTTACTGCATCTACAGTACTTTTAAATTCTAATACATATTTACATGGGTAATTAAGCATAGTGGCTTGAAAGAAATTTTTAAATGGTAATTATCAACTGGAATTATTCCCAGAAGTAATTTCTAAAATCTGGGGCACTGCATTTGACTGAGTTTCAGTAGTACTATAGTTTCCTGATTTTTTTTTCTTTTTCAGCTAAATATAGATCAGAAAACTATTTGATCCAGATGAAATTGCTACGATAAATGTGAACTGTGGCTTTTCACAACTAGCGTTGCTTCTCCAGCAGTTTCAGAGAAAATCTGGCAATATAGCTAAGACTGCAAATACCTAAGTAAAGGACTCCCTGCAGTTTGGAAAGAAAATGTCAACAAGCCCAACACCTGCACCAAGATTATATAGTGTAGAAGAATACAGCTTCAAAATATTTTAAAATACCAGGAACTGAAATTGCCTTTACTTGCATGTGCATGAAAAGCCTCTTCCTTCTCTAAAACTGAACACAAGCTACTGCAGCTGTATTTGCAGTCTTGACACTCATAACTGATAGTAAACTAAAAGTATTTGTCTGTTGATTCACCTACGTGACAAAATGGTCAGTCCCTTCTTCAGTATCGTTTTAATGACCATCTTTTACTTGAAAGTCATTCTAATTTTGTCCCAACATTCCTATGTTAATAATAACCCCGATTTAATTATTAACCTGAAAAGCTTTAGAAGTTCTCCTGCAGTGTGGGACAAAGTTTAGGAAGTTAGCAGTGCCCAAAGCAGGAGCCAAATTAACAATATCAGATTCTTATACCAATCATTAAACAAAAGTGAACAGACAGGTGGTTTCCTTTGTTGAAGGCTCTGAAAAAGCTACTGCTGGTAGGGGTGGCAAGAGCTCAATGCTTCAACATGATTCAGTGGTAAACCCCAAGAGAATGATTTTAAAAGTGAGAATTTTTTTTTTTTTGGTAGGTAGTAGCCCTGTAATCCAGTCCTATTAAGTTTGTAATGCAAGATTCTCTCTACCCCAGAACGGAGAGCACCCTCAGAGAAGCCTGATGATTTTGCAGGTCCTGGAGCCAAGCTAAAGCCACAGAAGAACTTCAAACCTCTGTCTCCGTGTACTTCTTTATCTCTGTCATTTATTCTGTGGTCACTTGCCTCTTAACATCTCTTAGGCAAACACCAAGCAAAACTGCTCAACACCCCAAAATCCTCCTGCCAAGTCAATATAGTACCTCATGTGAAGTTTTAGGCATATATATTAAAATTTAGTTTGCCCTTTTAGGTGACATGCTATGATCTTCCAGTGAGGTTAAGCCAAGTCTCATTAAGCCACAGCAAAAATTAGCTGAAACCACTGTGACAAATAATCTTGCCATAGTTCAGTGGAAGATTGAGAGAGTCCTTCCCAGCCTTCCTTCATTACACTGGCACATGCACATCACGTGATTAACTAGGCTAGGGATCCCATCAGTTAATTAGCTAATACAAAAAAAAAAAACCAAAAAACCACTAATCCTGTTGATTGCCAGGATTGCCAGGAGAGCAGAAATTTTCATGGCTGCTTAAAGAAGGATGGTATCTGGACACAAACAAGCAGATGGAGACCACGGGGACAGAAGCATTTATTTTGGCAGCAGATGCAACTCGCACCGACTCACAGGACTGGAGCAATGACAGCCCGGACTCTCACACTGATACAGCAGCTCCTTGCAAGCCACTGTATTAATACACCATAATCCAGACACTTTTGATGTTACAACACCCCAGAAAAAATGCTGAACTGCTTTTGGTGCAAAAACTGGCAGGAAGTAATGACCAGAATGGAAAACACCATATGAAAGAGTTGAATGCAGCCAAAATGAGGCTTTTCAGAGTGGAAAGGTACGCTTCATCATAATTACAGTTATCACGGAACTTGCCTTTCATTGTAGGGTGACAATTCCATTTTAATAGACTCTTCTGAGAAATAACCATTTTACACCTTCGTAGCTTGGAGCAGCCCTTTAATACTTCACCTTGAATCATCTTACAGGACACCTTTTCTTCATGCTGTGAATTTCCACTCATATTCAAAGTGGGTTTGTTTTTTAAAAAAAAATCCTTTTACTTCCTCCCCAGGAACATGCATTATGAAACAGTCCTTATACTGCATAACCACTTTTTTGCACCCACACCCCACCCCCCCCCAAATTCCCATCTCATTTAGTGTGGTTTACATTCAAAATAAGAGCTGTAGTTATGGCTTAAGTAACTGTAATTTTGTAATTTCCTAAATCTCAGTGCTTGACTCAGCAACCTAAGTAACATTCTCATGTTTGGTTTTGTGTGTAAGACCACTATGTGTTTACCTCAGACAACAGGACTACTTCTTATAATTACTGATAAATTACCAGAAATACAAGTGATGACCATACCTCTGGTCTATATAGTTCATAATATAACAACATAAATACATAAAACAATCTCTTAGTAACTGCTAACCTCATGATACTAGAAGTGCCTAAAAACCACATTACCTTCAAATGATTCGCTTTTACCACCAGATCTTTTCATGTGTGAAAGCAGGCCAAAGATATCTAAATACACAGCTTTCTCTCAAAAGTTCTTCTCTCAAGTTTTAGATTAGAAGCTTTCCAAGAAAATACCGTGAGTTTATATAGCATTTGGCATCTACATATCCTAACTTTAGTTGGCCACTAGACACAACCATCACAACAAACCAGCCTTTAGCCTCAACAGCAGCCTTGGAGTCTTGCTCTGCAGAGTGATGAAGAATTTCACCTACAGAGCTCCCACAAGACAGGATTTATACCTAAGCATCTGCTTTTGTTAGCACAGCTTCCTGTATAAGCACCTGCTTACCTGAACACTGGTGCCTCTGATATTTCAAAGTAATTGACAGCCTGATGGTTAGCTATTTCTATGGCTAAATTATATTTATCCAAAAATTAAGTGGCAACCCACTTCAAATACAGCTTGTACTTTCTGAGTGCCATCATGGTTCTTACCTTTTCCCTCATGATATTTTGAGTATACTATGCCATACTAAGTATTAAAGGGATTTTTTTATGTCTAGCAAATTAACTGATTGTTAATTACTTCTGCTCTTTCATCAAGCTGTTTTGTTGGTTGCTTTTCCAGATGAATCATTTAAGTCAATTCCACAACTACAAGATCAGTTGAAGCATATTTTAAGCAGCATTAAACACCACTTTAAAATATCTCCCTAGTTCTGTGCCTTACAAGTTACATCAGTGTGAATACCGCATTACTCTAGTGAATTCGACAGAGTTCTACACTAAGACAAGAGCTTGGTCTAAGACATATATTTTAACTCATCTTTCATTAGGGGTCAGTACTTTTCCAGATTTCCTTGGTGTTAAAAACACACTACAACTGAGCTTCTCAATAGTAAATAGTTGTAAGAAAGAACAGAATAAGATCTGATTAGATATTCCTTATAAATTCCAGGTTTTCAACATAAATGCTTTGATAATTCCATCTCAAAATTCCATAGATAGGGACATCTCTTTCATAATTTTCCCCATTGATTTTTAGAGATAATTGCCTTACGTTATTTTGAATTATCAGGCAAGTAGATACACCAGAAAGTTATATGTATCCTTGAGGTCACAATCTTAAAGGACACCTGAAAAACCTCAACAGGAAATTTCTATAGATGCATTCATTTATATATTGCTGTGGGCAAAGGGGCAGCACAGTTTCTAACAAATCAGTGCAAGCCAAACCAAAATTAGCCAACTGTCTGATATGACAAAACCAAGTTGAACACTCGCCTTCAGGAGAAGAAAGCTAGCAAAGCTAATAATACAATTTACCCTGCTACTAACAATCTGTTGTGGCATAACATAGACGGTTCATTTTAAAAATAAAAATAAAAAATAAATAAAAAACCCCACCAAAATATGAAAACAAAATAATTTCAAGTATCTTTTTTGCAGCTCACTCCCCTTACTCCTATTGGAATCACACTAACACACAAGTTCCTGAAATTTCCTACTGCTCCTTGTTGAGCTTGAGAGGCCACTGGGTCAGGCAGATAGATAAAAGGTCACCATGCATGGCAAGAGGAAACCTCAGATACAAAGCTATGTACAGAACAGTCTGTGCTCCACCACTGCAAGAGCATAAAACTCTTACAGCTCAATACTAACCAGGCTTTTCCCAGGTAACAGACTTCCCATCCAGCTCCTCCTGCAGAAATACAGCATCACAACTGTGTCTCCAGAGCAGGTACCACTGCTGAGACAGGAGTACAATCCCTGCTGCCAGAAGTACCAACAGAGCACCTTTCTGGCAACATACCAGAGGAACTGAGTGGGACAGAACCCATTATTTACATCTCTGACTTTTGATAGAGCAAATTAAACATTGGTACTTTGACACTACATTAATTTCAAGAAACTTCCCAGCTCTACCTGGCAAAAAGCTGGTGTCTGAAGAGACGTCTATGGGATTCTACCATCTCACTTCCAACAGCTAGTATAGTTTTTTTGGACAGGACCAAATGCATACATTTTTGTTGGGTTTTTTTGGTTTTGTTTCTTTGTTTTGGTGGCTGTTTTGTTCTGAGTCGGGGGGGGTTGGTTTGGTTTTTAAGTGGACCAGTAAGTAAACTATTTTTTAAAGGTCAATTCTGGCAGTTTACAGAGCAATTCACCTGGAGCTGACTGTGGCCAGTGGCCTAGAGCTGCAAGATCAGGAAAACCATTTGTGTGACCTTGACATCATTTCTGCTTGAAGCAGTGTTAACAAGCACTCGGGTTTCTCCCCTTAAACTATTCCCTTTTGTGCAAAAACTCTCTATCATGGGAAGCTGATTATCAGGATTCCTAAAGCAAACCAAGGCCATCAGCGTACAAGCACAGCAACCTCAGGGGAGTCCTAAGAAGTACAAAACACGATGAAGCTTTCCATGTTTCATTCTGCAACACAGCAGCTGCAAAAGCAGAGCAGAGACTACTGCTCTATGTCACTAAGAAATAATATAACCCAAACTGCTCTGTTATAAAGATATGATGCACATACTCTTCTTGAATGATAACAATCTATTTTTCTTTCTGAAATTTGCTGGGTATCTGAAGCAATGTGTTTCAACTACCAGCCAATCCACCATGCTTTTCATGCACAGTCTATATATGTGGTATATGCATATAATAGGTTAAATTTAATAGGTCATAAGCAATACTATTTTTGTATAAAGAGCATATTATGTCCTATTCTATAACTTCTTTCCTGCCTTTGTGCTTGCAGATATGATTCCTGATAACTTTATCAATACTTAAAATGATACAAGTGTCAGTCACAAATACTTTACACAAGTTGTTGACAGGTTAAGCTGTAGTCCAGGTTATTGTTTCCTCGAACAGAAGCAAGATGAATACTTGTGCCAGAATGACCTATTCACTTCTCACAGTTTCATATCACCAGGGTCTTTCATTTAACTTGTCAGATGAAGCACAGATTAAATATTAGCAGATTTAAATCTAACATATTATGAGTTTCTTTTTATGCACTTTTTCAGTATGTTTTGTATACTTTCATATATTTTGCTTCAGCTCATTACACGCACTGTCACAATAAACTGTATGTCAGAAATATTGCTATATATAGTGAGCATATTCCCCTGACAAAGAATGCTTATGTATTCTCAGAATTAAAAACTGTTAGAAAATACAATGTAGAAGCACTAATTTATTTTTCTTTTAATTTTTTTAAGTTGTGCTACAAGCTCCCACTCTAAGAAACTCTCAACTTGTCAAAAATCAGATGGTCTTGTCAACACCTTTTCAGGTTTTCCTTTGCCAAGTTCAGTTAAAAATGTTTATTTTAATGCTTACTGGCATTTCAGACTTCATAAAAATGCAGTCAAGTAGGAAAGAGACTTAAACTTGTCTACCAATAATAGTTGTGCCATCAAACTAGGTTACAAAGTGAAGGTTCCTTTCTGACACATTATTAAAACAGCATTGAAAGATAAAATAATAAACATAGTGGAAAAAACTTAAAAAGACTGGGCAGGATACTGATCTGGCAAAAACAGAGCATATCAGTAGTAATTTCTACCAAAAATCAGTGGGTTTCTCCCAAAAATGCAAGAAGTAAGAATTATTTTCCAGTTCATATATAGCACTATAAATCTCCAGTGGACTCAGCGCTTTGACAGACAAGTGGCAAGAGATTTACCACCCTTGCCCTCTGCTCACCTCCACGGGCAACTCCATCCCACCAGCAGGGACACTTGATCTACGCCTCAATCAGCTCTAGGACCACAATAGTTTCAAACAAGCATATTTAGGTAAACCGGATTAAAAAAATGCAGTCATTCAGCAACTGATTCTATGAACATATTTGATATCTCTCTCTAGGGATATGGCAAAAAAAAAAGAGATTTGAATCAGAGTACAGCGACAGTGTTTTAAATTTCTCTATGTGTAACAGAGCCATGAGCTAACAGAAGTCCAAGTAATCTGTACTATCAATGCAATATACCATTTTGCTTAGAACTGAATCACAGCTGCAGAATTCAAAACAGACTTAGTATTTAGGGTATTCAGAGTCCAATTATAAAGCAACCACCCCAACACACCCCCAAGTTTAGCTGTGGTTCTGCGAGCATGTCTGCTCTTTTTGATCCCTGGCACCAGCCATTACATGATTCATGTCTACAGCTGTTACACTGCTATGTAACAAAAATATTGAACAAAACCAAGCTGGCAACCACAACTTCAATGGCAACCTTTCTCCAGGTTCTGTTCAGCCCATATGAGGAAGCAGGGGACACTAGGTATCTCCTGGCATTTCTTTCCTCTGACCATAATAAAGGCAATTAGTTACTCAAAACGAAACTGAAGTATCAAGGTCAGAAATACCTGATGCCAGGATCTTGACCCAGAGAAGTACAAAGTACTGCTGTTAGATCAAGGAGGGTCTAGCTTTTGGTTTATGGCCCACATCCATCCCTCCCTGCTATTCTCAGCCACGCCGCTGATGCATTGCCAGATTCATAAAAGGGATCATTTTAACACACATGCTAGAAAAATAGATGGCGAAGCACTGCTGATGTTGCAGTAACTGGAAGAATGTTCTCTATTCCTCAGCTGCAGAATAACATTATTTTTAGAGAGAAATATATCTAGCCATCACTGGAAGTGGAATCTATAAAAAATGCTGAACCTCTGGTTTGTTTTATTAAATCCAATCCAATAGGAAGCAATGTATTGTGATGCAGATTTCCTGCAAAATACCTCTGTGCAGAAGCACTGAGTAATCAATCTCAACTCTCATACTCGATATGCAGTTCTGGCACAATATTCGTGATTGCTGATTGCTTATTCATCTGATTTTTTAAGATGGAATTAGAGGATTGCATCCTGGCATGCCTTCTGAGCATGAAAGCAGAGAGATTTCAATAGGCTTTCAAATCTAGAAGAATTTCCCCCCCGAGAAAGGAGGTCTTACCCTTATTATATTCAAACCTTGTTTTATGGACAAATAGGAAGCACCTCTTTCATTTACATGTAAAAAATATATATGCTAAGAATTTATTATTAGTTTATATGATATTTTAAGTGTCATCATTATTAGTTGAATTTAACAATCACAGAAGAAAGAACGAGAATTTAAGCGTGCATATAAAAATTCTTACTCTTCTGGTGTTATGCTCACCCTCCCCTGCTCCTCCGGGTCCTTCAGCCAGGGGGTTTATCCTGGTGTTGGCATGGTTAGAGAGCTGTCACCATCGCTAGCCCTTTCCTGGGAGGAGTACGATGTTCATGCCCATGGTTTCTTCTTCCTCACTCCGAGATGAACTCAGGGCAGGTTTCTTTTTAAACATACATTTGCTAGCATTCTCATATCTCATTCTTTCTACAGCAGTTTGCAGCTCCACATCACATCCAGGTTTACTACATGATACCCTTTATGGGTCTTGGGCACTATTACTTTGTTCTTAAAGCTAGTTTTGCCCAGCTCACGAGGTTTCCATTTCTTTGCCTGACCACAGCCAAGTCACTTCCAGTCCCAACAGTACTTCGTGCCCGTGCACCTCCACGTGCCTCCTGCATCTCCACTCTTTGAGGGCTCCATCACCACACCAGGACTGGATTTCTCTATATTGCATCACCTGCTAGGCATGAGACTGTGGTGGCACCACACGAGGATAAACAAAAAGTAAAATTTGCCACAGGCACTTGGTTAATTAGAAAAATTGCTGCTACAGCAAAACCAGATAAGACAAAGCTGCAGACAGACCATGAAAGTCCAGCCTGAGCAAGGTCACAGTCATGAGACCTGCCAAACTCGATACAAGGGTGCTGGCCTGCCATTACCTGTGGCGGCACCGTGCTAGAGGGCTGCAGACTCGCACCGTTTGCATCTCCTCCTCGCAGCTACACAACACAGGTTATACCAGTATGGAAAAAGCACAGAGGAAAGGAGGGCTGGAAGGGACTCTCAGCATGGCTTTCCAAGACCAATGCTCCCAAACAGTTTCATGTAACATGAACACGGTATGCACGAAACTGCAGAGTGGCTTTTGACAGCACTAATGGCGTCAAATAGCATAAAGCACAATTCTTGTGCTCTATTTAATGTAATAAGCATCTCATTGCCGAACTCTCCTTTAGTGTAGAACTAAACAGTAAACAGAAGATTTTACCTAAACATGAGAAAAATCTACTTTGATTTTTCACATCAAAATTATGAGCTCCATGCTTCAGCTTAATTTCACCCCAAAGCTACCTTTGTTTCACTGCAAGTTTGAGTAGCACTTGAAGTCAAAATTTATCCATTGTGAGAAAAACTCTTTATAAAGAAACACTATTTTATTATGCATTCAGTGAGATGCATAACACTTTACCAGCAGAGTTTTTAGTATTTGAATAAGAAGAGTAGTGAACAGCAACACATTTGGCTGCACACAAGCCTTGCAGCTGTTCGGAGTCTCATTTATCAGTGATGTTTAGATGATTTCCAGCACTGTGGCACAGACCCCCACTCTTCATGCAATGCATCTGTATTCTAATGTACTATACGTATCTCAAGTATGCAATTCAAATGAGGCACCTTTCCTATAGATAAGTGAGAGAAAAGGTAGCTGTATAGCAAGGACGCTTCTGCAACCTTCACAAACAGTTTGTAAAAAAGCACTTTCAGTAACAAAAGCAAAATTTCTGCTTTAAACGTAAGAACCCATATGACATGGAGTAAATATAAGAGAATTGATAAAGACTAGTGGTGTAGTTAAGAAAACTGAAGCTTCTTTCAACGGAAAAGAGACAGCAGTTACATATCTGCCAAATTTTCAAGTGATGAAATATTACATGCTTCCTTCCTGCATATTAAGTGTAATCGAGAGGTATGAGCAGCCCTAGGTAAATCTCATCCTTTCACAAGATTTGGGGTTTTTTTCCACAGTATTATTATTTCTGCCTAAGCTTTCCTACATTTTGCTGCCTTCCTCCTGCTTTCAGTTCCAGAAACAATTTTAGAGGTCAGTAAAACTCTATTTCCCCACTACTGCAGTGCTCTCTTGAACTCCAGCCTCAGTGAGAACTAAGGAAAAGTCTAAGCTGACATAATTTAGTTTCCCAACTGAATCCTTTAAGGTTCAGTTTATAATGCAACAGTTTTGAACACCAAAAAAGTTAGATATCTCTAACCCACACCCACACACCAACATGAAGTTACATGCTCCAATACTGCCCATATTCCCATTTTTAGCCCAGTATTAAGCTTTACAGACAACCTTACATTACAGTCCATTACACTACCATGGAGTATATGTTCAGGCACAGTGCAGTATTTTGGCCTACGACGTAGACTTTTTTGAATTTCAGGACATTAAAAGGCAGCATAAGTTTGTTTACTCTTCAGATGGTCTATACTGCACCAACTGAAAGAGGTAACAACATTTTATTAAGTCTTCACATCTTATTTTCCTTTGTCTTGCCATACAGCAAGGTACTGCACTGCAGTATCTTTCAGACATGCTGCTGCAGTTTTGCAGATCTGCAGCCACCTAGACCTTCACATTAGGCTTGCTTACTTTGTTGGAAACATTTTATACCTGGGGAGATCTGGTCCTTTCCAGTCAGCCTGGGAAATTGAAGTCTGAGCATGTGCAACTCAAAATTTAAACTAATGAAGCAAACTGAACTTCTACAGCACTCTGCTTTCAGTGACAGCTTTCAACTTTAACCCATTTTTTTTATTTTGTGTGCCTTATACAGAGGCCACATAACTTATTAAAGGTTGCAGAAGAAACAGCGGCTCTCAGATCTGTTCTCAAAAGTGCAAGGTTGCAATACTTCCCACTTTCTCCCCCTGCCTAACTCTGAGAGGTGAAATGCCCTGATGATATTCAGACCATACTTAAACCTCATCACTTAAGATTCATCTGCTGAAAGAATTAAACTCTGCACTGCTCCAGTTACACAGCAGCTCCAGGCCTTCACATGGGGATACCCCTCCTGACCCTGCTGCTGCCCTTTGTCAATCACCCACTGTATTCATTATTGCAGATACCCACAGGGGACAGCTCTAAAGACGCCTCACGCAGTATGACACAGCAGCAGCATCATTCCATCACTTTCAGGATATAATGGACCTGCAAGCCATCCATAGCAGATGACTGCTGAAGCATGAAAAAGAACATTCCTCCTAAGTAGGGGCTGGCTGAAGACAGGAGGTGCTCTCTAACACAGGCAGAAGAGCCTGCTGGGTCTGTACTAAACCTATAGAACAATTATGTTTAATGGTGTATAGACAGGTTATTAGCAGCTGCGAGGACTAAAATTAATTTCACAGAATTCATAGGATGTCATCTGGAGTCTCTGCCATGGCCTCCAGAGTTCACCAAATCACCTACAAGCATTCCAGTCAATTGCAATAAATCATTTAAAAATCAATTATGTTTCATTTCCATGCAAAAACAATGTTTAAGTTCCTTTTTGTGTGTGTGTGCATCAAGTGAAATAAAAAAGGTCAGAATTTTAAAACTTTGTAGAATGCTAGAAGTGTAATACAGGTTTGCTTACATAAAAGCAAGAAAATAATGTATAAGTATTCATCAAATCATCTTCACCATTGAGGAGTAAGACTGTTCTGATAGGTCTGATTTGTATTCTCAATGTATTTTGCACAATTACTCATGCTTTTGAGAAAAGCTAATGAGAAAAATTACAGACAAAAAAGAAAAATGCAGCAAATGTTAATGAAATTATCTCCAACTAATTAATCAGTCATTCCCAGACAAGAAACATACCTCAATAAATTCATACCCTGCTTTTACCTAACTATTACTTCCCACTGAGTCTTAGGACCCAAGAAAACTATTAAAAGTGTTTAAGATTATTTGAATGTTATCTAGTGAGAAGAGCATGCAAATAAGAAGGGAAAGGCTATGCATTACTTGAAGAGGTAATTGATATGAAAGTGTGATTAATCCTACTGGGAAGATATTACATGTGTTATAAAACCAGGTCATTCATATTATTTAAAAAAAAAATCAACTTCAGGTCTAAGGGCGAAAGAAGGCAGAAGAGTGCATGATTAGTTTCAACTGTATTCAGGGCAGAAGTTCAACACACAACCATCACTTTTCTGACCCTGTCCCACTCTGTGGTGCAGGACATCAGACCACTAGACTTCCTGGTGCTTCTTCCAGTAGGGTACCTTCTAAACTTTGAGAAAGGGGAAGAGAGGGCAAGACCAGCAGCAGCTGCCAGTCCCCTTTCTCCTGCATTGCAATTCTACTACCTGACACCAAATAAAACATTCAAAAAGGTTCTTAGCATATCTGGCGTCTGTCCAGTAAGTTTCAGAAGATGATGTCCTATTTGAGGCGTATCCTCATGTTCCACTTGATTCTCCTTTACAGGTATGCATGAACTTAAAACTACATACTACATTTACATATGATGTACACAGAGATCAAAAGGTTTATATATAAAAAGTGTTTGAATAAAGTATTTCTTCAAGTCAGTTTTCAAAGCTCCAGTTAGTTAACCAGGTTCATTTGTAGGATTACAAAGGAATATTTAATACATGCCATTTCATAATGTATTTTGTTATCAACAGTTACAGCTGTAAAGTTGTGAATTTTTGCTAAGAAAGCTGAAAATCTTGTGGGCTGCACAAGGTCCAGGTGCTGGTCCATCTTCCAATGGAAGGAAAGTGTAAGCTTATTACTGTTGCAAAGGCTGTCCTGCTTTTCCTTTCTTCATAAATCACACAGTAATAGTTATACCGGTTGGTTTTACCTCTGAATTGATTAACTGTAATCTCATTGATCGTTTTACAATCATTTATACACTCTGAGAAATTTGCAGCAACAGTCTAGAACTGGACTGCTAAAATTGCAGCTGTCTCCCCGCATGGCCCATCTCTCTGCCAGATGTTGCTGTCCCAGAGACACCACATCTGATCCACCTGCAAATCCACTCCCACATCACTTCCTATTACGCATTTACCCTCTGTAGTAAGGTAAACTGAAGTAGAAGTTAGTTACCATACTATGCCAGACTGAAAACTGCTGCTCTTCAGGACCTGACTCGTGAGTTGGGCAGACATCCCTGCCTTGGGGACAGAAACATCTACCAAAGCTACGGAGCAAATAGCTGGCGACAGCAACAGCATCCATTGTCAAGTCTGATCCTCATCCCCTTCTGTGTCTCTCAGAGCCTGTATTTTCCAATGGGGAGAAAATAACTTTGGCTACAACGTCACAGAAAAGTCACCAATTTCAAAAAGGGCTGTTTCTTTTTGTTGAGCAAAATTAGAACCAAAACCTCTGAAATTTTTTTCATGCCCCCCTCTGTTTTTTCAATGTTACACCAAAAATAATTATATTTAAGGTGATTCCTAGACATTGACTACTAGAAATATGTCCAGAGCTCTACAGCAAATCTGTATTTAAACAGATATCAAGGAACACCCATTAAAATTACTTAATCTGATTAGTAGGGGTGAACAGTAAGAAAGTTCAGAGGGAGAATAATTGAGGGTAGGCACGTCTACTTTGAAATCACACACCTTCAAACATTGTGATCAAATATCCTCAGTGACAGTGAAATTAGAAGTGTTATTTCATTTTGGAGATCAAATATTCTAAGATGAGATGACTTGAGCACCTTAATGAATGAGCTAGTTACTTGAAATTTACTTCAAAAGGCACCAATTTGCTGCCAGAAGCAGCACATGGATATCTTCACCTAGACTTCAGCCTGGCGTTTAATTTCTCATTTGGCCATTGAACTCCTTATTTTCAAAGCAATGAGCTACAAGGAACATAAGTGAATTGGAGACAGGTTTTAATCTGAATATGGTTGACACACCATTATTTTGGTACTGGAAAATCAGATAGAACAAACAAGCAAACAGATGAAGAGTGAAAGGGTGATTTCAGAACAATTTCACTTTAATGTATCATTACGTCAACCCCAAACAGGAGAGGTGGGTAAGGGGAAAGTTCACAGGACAAAAGATTCACTGTGGAGACGCTCTGTAATATCCTATTATGTTTACATATACCAATAGTGATCTGACAATGTTTAAAGAGGTCTGAGATCATCTCACATTCGAGGCAGTAGCAGATCATTAGAACAAGGAAATTTTTTTGCAAATTTATTAGGGTTTAGCCTTCAACCTAAGGATATTAGCATGTTTTCCTTAGAAGAGCAGAACTACCCATCTTAATATCGGACCACATCCGATTTCACGTGGGGAAAAGGTTTGTAGATGATGGTTTGCCAGTGCTAGAGCTCAGAGAAGCTCAGTTTTAGCTGACCACATCCCGCTAAAGCCACACTCCCCTCAAAGGATACTAAGATCTCTTACAAAGCACTTGAAATATAATTAAATTTATATGCCTCTACATACAAAGATTGTATTTTTCAGCCAAAAAATACCTTGGTTTTTATCCAAACAGTTTCTTGAATTTGTTCAATTGCTTTCTATGAAATACTTTCCCAAGAATCATTGGTTTCTCCTGGCTGAACTAATTTTCACCCAGTCCTTTCCCCAGAAGACAAGAGATTTGTGGGGTTTTGCCTGCAGGTAACAATATAGCACTAAAAAACAGGTTACATGAGCTTCAACTTTCCCAAACAGAAGACATTTATACCATTGAAAGTTCTCTCCTTTTTTAATTTTTCTACTTTAACTAAGAAAGCCAATTCTCTTTAACTGGTAGACTCACATGCAAGCTGGGACACCTCACTTTTGCTGTTACCTCTGATTGTGCACAAAGCATTGCCAGAGGGGAAAAAAAAAAAAAAAACAAACCACCAAATACCAAAACAGAAAAGACTGTACAGCTGCTCTTGAGCTAGAACACCTCTGGTCATATTCAAGGAACCTCCAAGCCAAGAAATTGGGTAGGAAAAAAAAATAGAATATACTTTTAAGTTCTAGAAGATTTGGGGAGAGAATGCCATCTTGCAAACCAAATTTCCTCATTCTTCTGACTTGTAAAAAATATATTTATTATGGCAGCAAGTTTGCCCAGTGTTTCCTTGCTGGTTAACTGAGCACTGGCTGTCTCATAGGGTCTGCATTTTGCCTAAAGAATTAAGGAACATATCAAATGAAAAACTTAGCTCTGCAATTTTCTGAAAAGTCAGTGTGGCCATCTTCTGCAGTAGTTTATTTTGGCCAAGGCTGAATATCAGATTCCAGCTTAATTTTAATAAAATAAGATTGAATCAATAGTTTTTAATACGTGAGTGAAATGACAAAATCAGGACCTGGGACTAAAAGGATTGTAGCAACATCATCATACCATTTTCTTGCAACAGTTCAAGTGATAGGAGGTAAATTCCACATTGTGCAAACTGTAGCAATTTTATCAAGTGCAACTCTGGGTATCCAGAGAATGAAAGACTGACATAAAGACCAAGTAAAAAAATAGACAGATTACTAGGTTGTTGTTGGGGGTTTTAAAGATCTAGGTAAGTAGTATCTACCAGCCACAAAAACCTCACAGAATACAAACAGACCAAACAGCAGTGGATGAGCAATCATGAGATGCAACAGAGGGAGTCTTCCAGGGGATGGAGATTCCAGCAACCTCTCTCTCTCTCTCAAATATATGAGAGCCATTGTTTTCTTAATGTATGTTATTTGGTCCAGTCTTATTTTCCCATTTTCATCCTTTCATACTTTATCTCAAGATGTTTTATTTGCTAAAAGCATCTTTAAGACTGTGGTCAATGCTGCTTGCACTGTCTCCCACTCACTGATGCTGCAGAGGATGAAGGAGTTTATCCAATATGGAAAAAGTAACTTTAATAAAAAAGTTGTATAATGTAAATCACAGAAAGCAGTACATTTTTCTAGAAGCAAGGCCATGAGCTTGATGAATATAGCTGTGAATGGCAAGGTGAACATTTTGCTGTTGCTCTTGTTTTATTGAAGATGCTTTTACATGAAACAGGTTTGACAGGAAAACTGTAGCAATAGCTTAACATAAAACCATTATGTGAGCAATAACTAATAATAAAGTATTTGTACAGTGAAAGTTATTTTTAGCAGTAGCAAAAAGCTTTGGAGAAAATATCTATAAAGTACAAGGAAAGCCCTAAGTTCAAACTTCTAAAGTGTCTTTTTTTTATAGTGTACCTCGTGATCCTTTGCATTTGAATTAATAAAGCTCCTAATACCAGAACCAGAGCATCATTTTACTCAGGCTGGTCCACCCACCGCATCTGCCAAGCAACAGGGACCACCCCCACATACCAAAGGCAGCATCTTCAGGTGCTGCTGGGTCACATCCGTAAGGAAAGCTCATCTCCTGCCACCCTGTCTGCATCTATGCATGCAACTAGAGCTCTGACTCCCTGCACGGTCCCATCCTGCATATTCTGCCTACAGTCCACCCAGCCAGGTATGTATAAGCACTCCTGGGTTTATTTGGTCTTACAGAAGGTCTTCACCCCAGTTCCATTGGAATTACTATTTTCCCTTCTCAGCATCAACTCCACAAATGCTTTATGCATTATATTACTAACATTACTACAAAATATTAACAGCGATTAGTTACATTAATAACTACTGAAATACTTTGTTTAGATTAGAAAATTCTAAAATTTACTTCTGCTTCTAATGTGAAATCCTGATTCACAATATACAAAGTCAAACCAATCCATGAAAACCAGAAAAAAGGGATTATTACCCCACAAAAATTCAACTGTAGTTTAAGAATATATTTGTTTGGCACTTTTTTCTCCCCTTCAAAATACTAAAAACTTTCAAGCAGGATGTTTTCATCACATCATTAATAGCCCTAATGTTGGTTTTCAGACTTCTCCCCCACCATACTATTATCAGCTTGTTTGGATGAACTAAAATGATCATTTCCTCAGAATACTAAACAGGAAAAACTCAAGACAAGACAGCTGTAATTTTTACTTTGACAAGATTGTACAAAACACTGCAAGTTAGGAAAATTACTCAAAATGGTAATGCAAAGTCAGTGGGGAACCAGCTCACTTCATTAAACATCTGCATCAGAAGTCTTGAGACTTATATAGAAATGATTACAGATTTCAGTAAACCAATTTATTTACTGTAGTATGTTGTCTTATGTTTTCTAGTATAAAGTATGAAACAAAACCAAACTGTCACTATTCCTCTTCCATAAGTGCTATACTTGCCTTGCATTTAACCTATAAAGCACTAAGAACAAAGTGATTAAGGTATATTCCCACGGTTTATGGAAGAATTCAGTCACTTTTGTTCACCTACTTCTACCAATTTCTGCAAAACACCAAATACATACTGACAGCACAAACTATGTTCTCTAAAACCCAAGATTTCCCCATAACCTCGTTCTTTCACACCAGCTGTCCATAGCAAGGTTCTAGCAAATGCTGTACCAGCTAATACTAAACCAGCCTGTTCTTCCCTAGGGTTTGGCACACTGAAGGCTGAAGACAGCATACAGAGAACTGCCTGCAGACTCCTTTTGGAAGGAGATTAAAATAGTGCTTTAGAGAAAGGGGGCAGGAATATAGAATTAGAAACTTAAGACTGGAACTAGAGAGTTTTCTGTGAAGAAAGTCGCCAATCTACAGACTAAGACAATTGTCTGCAGGCATATCAAGTGACAAGATCCCTTAAATTATTCATAGGAAATACTTAAGTAACTGTTTTTTCCCCTCTGCTGATAAAATCTTAAACTCTGCATGTCTATAGACCAGTCACTTACAGAAGACAAGTTTCCAAGTTCAGGAGAAACTTCACACCAGTGAAGTTTTAACAGTGAATGTGAAGTGCACCAGGTTTAGAGAGTTCTTTGCTTAGAGACATCCAGCAATAGCTTTGGCTAGAACCCATGGCTTTGTATACTTGGTGCTAGAAATGCCTTCCCACTCCCGTAAGACTAAGATCCTTGCTAATGGATTTCATATTACTCAAAGAAACTTCCCGTAGTCACATTCTGCTTCTCAGACGGTATGGAGATAAAAAGTCTAGGGTTTTTTCTCCTCTTCCAAGTTGCCAGCTACTCTAGTAATGCCAGGGTGCAGATGCAGATGCAGCTTCAGCTTAGGACAGAAACATATTTCTCAATTTGAAACATATGTGGAACATACAACAGGAACATCTCTTTCAGAGATAAATTTGCTACCTGTCTTTTCAGTAAAACAGGTGTTTAAGGCAGATAACGAGAAGTTGCTCTATCAGGGAAGAGTAGACTATTAAGTGATGCTGTAGTTTATCCTTAATTATAGGGTTTTTTAGGCATCTGTGGCTTAATTTTGCTTAAAACCTAACAAAGCATCCTCACTGTATGTATACACCACCAATTCAGTTACCACTATGTATTGTTGTAACACACCCAATACATTAACATTCATGTACATTTCATATTCCTCCATGCCAACCCAAAGCTCCTGTCTGCATACATGACATGTGAGCACAATGTGGCAGCACAAATTAAAATGCATTAATGTTGCCAAATAAATATTTGGTTTAGTGAAAATCTATTGCAATTACTTCAAGTATCCTTCCTCAATAAAAATTAATTAATCTAAGAATATACAGACTGGCTGCAGTGGCAAAATAATTACAGTGCTTACCCTGTACAGTGACACATCTTTGTGATGCCCTTGAATTTTATCCTTTAGAAAAAACTCATTAAGAACTCTGCAAATATTTGCCCACATTGGGGATATTTTGTATTATCACTTCCAAGACAATCTCACCTATGTTTTGATGTCGGATGTGTATAACTGTCTCCATGCCTATTTCTTGGTTTTCAACTGCTACTTTAAACCAATGCAAATGTGGTCACAATTCTCTGCCCAAAAAGTTTGATTGCTTTCATATATGTGGGATTAAGTGTCTCTTTCAAAGGCAGCCTATTTTCACCATTGGTTCTAGTAGAACACAAAACTCGGAAGCAGCATCTTTACAGTAGCATCACCAGCCTTTTCTACATAACTCAAACATAACTCAGCATCTGTGGATGCTGAAACTCAACCCAGTTGAATGCTGCCCTTCCCTGTTCACCCACTCTGAGTACTGGAGCTTCAGACATCGTCTCATCCCACAAATGGTGAATAAGCAAAGCTGTTAGTTCATTTACATTCTCATTTTGTACAAAAGTGACGTCTGTCTTATACCCGCCCTTCTCCACCCTTTTCAGACAACTCTGCAATCCAACCCTGACTACATTTTAAGTTAAAGAAACATGTTATAGTGCCCTCAGTTTTTTAGATGTGGTCAAAATGCATCCAGTGTTAACATAAGGCCAGTTACAGAAGGCAGCAAAAGCACTTAGGGAAGATACAGATCGAACGCAATGAAATTAATTGTTTTCAGAAGTAACTCTGGAAAATCAGTTTATATCAAGGGTGGGGTTTTTTTATAAAATGTTAGCATAGTCTTACTATTCCACCAGTATTCCCATATCCATGTAAATTAATATTCTTAGAGGGACTGAAAATAAGGCTGTGTTAGGAAGCTTACAAGAACTAAATGAAGATGTCCTCATACGCTCATGTTCAGTTCTGTCCCGTATTAACAAACACACTGATTTCACCAAATGTGAAACTATTATTCAAAAAGGAGAAAATGTATATAAACTACCCAAGCAAGTTCACCAATACATACTATGCCGTAAGCGATAGACGTTTCCTTTTTCTAATGCTGCTAATTACCCAATTAAAATCCATCCTAAATAGGATGGCTTGCACTGTTTATCATTTTTACAGAACTATTCATTAAATACAGGCAAACAATTTACCATGTTGTCATAGTTATGTGAAGTCTCATGCTTTTAGGTTATACACTTAGCTTGACCAAAACAAGTCAGGGAGCAAGTCCCCTTGGAATACATTTCCGCACACATGAAGGAACAAAAAGCAATTAGGAACAGTCAACAAGAATTTACCACAGGGAAACCATGCCTGACCAACCTGGTCACTTTCTGAAATAAAATGACCAGATTTGTGAACATGGGAAGAACAGCAGATATCATTTATGTTGTCTTTAACACAACTTTCAACCAGAGTCTTGTATCCAAGTTCTGAAGCTATGCTCTAGATAGATGGATAGGTTAAACAGTTGGATGACCAAGCTCAGCAGGTAGTGGTTAATGGGTTAACCCCTCTCTAGATGGAGACCAGAAACAGGCAGAGAAAGCTTCACCTCACACACTTAGGCCTAAGGCAATAAGTGAGGTAAGGAAAAGCTCTAAAAGGACCATAAATGAAGAAACGTTCACCTGCATACTGTCAAGAACAGACCAGGAGTTACTACCATTGAAGTTTGCTTTCCCATCTTCCTAGATGTCCAATAGGGACAGAAGTATTCCCTGAGTTGCGGCTGATAAGAAGATTTCTGCATAAGTCTCAAGTAATTTAGATCATAGTTCACCTGGAAAAGAGCTATTTTTACCTTTATTTCTGTTTATAGTGACACAGCAAGATTACCTCAAGCTGCATTAACGCTCGCTGTGTTTCAAGGTTTTCTTGGAAGTTGTGAGAAATGGTGAAATAACAGGCTGTGGGAAACCCTTGCATCTTCTAGATGGGGATCAAGCTTTCTGTAAGTTTACTATAGTTTTTTAACCAGCCAAGTCTCAGTTTAAGATATTCACCCCATTTTTGGCATTGCTCCCTCCCAAATATTCCTCCACAGCATTCTGGCAATGCTCAGCCCTACAGCACACAGCCCTCTTCTCTTGGATCTCAGCAAGAGAAACTTCAGAGTCAACTCTGGAAGTGTTTCAAAAAGCACTGCCATAATATTCTTAGCAGCTGTTTTCTATAACTAGAGATTCATTTTTCACTAATGAAATGCTAATATATAAATAACTGAATATGTATTGAAGTTGAACATTAACAATGAACACAGTAATAAATAGCACAAACAGCCATTTAGTATGTAATTCTTTGTAATTTTATTTTTCATTATTGGTATTTTGCTACTGCAACTCTCTTCACAGAAGAGCAACATGTTAGCTAAACCTTGCATTATAGACTACAATTAGGGGATATGTGGATACTTTACTTTCAAGGTTTAAGCTATGAATTTAGAGAATGTAGAGAATACATTTCTGTGAGCAGAATTCACCTTTAACTGTGGATTTACCTACTGCACAGATTTGTACAATCCTTCTCCATCAGTAAAGTCATAGATTTTCAGTCATTCATCTACAGAGTGCTGTGAAGTTCCAGTTCTGCAGAGATTTATATTCCATCTAAACATTAATTGACTTTTAACAGTTTGCAGATATAAACCTCAAGAATTCTGTACGATGTCTTTATGCCTCAGGAAAGTTTTTTATTAATGGGTTTAATATTACCTGTGGACAATATGCTTGCAGTACACACCAGATGATTCATCACAGTTGCTGATATTTTTATTCTATTTTAAGTTTAATTACTCTGTGTTAATTTCCAATAAGGTAACCTGGTCAGAAACAGGGGTGAGAAACAAAGCTATAAATGAAGACCAGAGAAAGGGCAATTAACAGCAATTCCGGGTGGGGGGGGTGGGGGGGGTGGGGGGTGTAGGAAAACCAAACAAACAAAAAACAAACCACCAACTCCTATGAAGCGTAGAAGTTGTATTTTTCATCATCAATGACATTGCCATTGTCATTATTAATATGTCTCTTTACATTACTGGTACTTTAGCGCAGTTAACGGCCCATTTCCCACGCTACCTCACTCTTCATCTGTGTCTTTCTTTATTGAACTAGTAGTAAGTGAGCAAAGACAGTAGTCTCTATTAATGCATTTCAATGAAGACTGGATGTTTCATTAGTTCAAACAAGAAATACATAGATCCTTAGAAATATTCTTTATATGATAAATAACCCATGTAATTCAAGTCTTAATGTTCATAAGTTCAAAGGCTCCATGTGGCATTCATTTTCAATCCATACTTAAATTAAATACAATTTAAAAATGGACAGAAGGATCTGTTTCATTTGCATGAGTGTATTTAGAGTCAGCAATGCAGCGTCTTTTGTGCCTAAAGTCTCACAGATTGCAAATACTGATACCAATGTTGTTTTTTCCACTTACTACTGATTTAATAAAGTCAAACTGATCTTCGGGGGTTTTTTAATAACAAATTGTTTTTCTATCATTACCATAAAAATAAAATACACATTTAAGGATATTCAGGTTTTTTTCCAAGGACTACAGAAAGCGTTTTCAAGCAATTTCAAGGAAATTCATACAAGCAAAAATATGGAAATAGCTATTATAAGATGTTTTAATTACTCTTTTATTACCCAAAGAAAAACCTCTAGGAAGTGACCTCTACTTCCTACATGCCTTTCATACAAAGTGCAGAAGTGCCAGAACTGCTGCTTCTCAGACTTAAATTTTTCTGCAAAATAGCCATTAACCAAATGTAAGTATTATGTTAGGCCACACACTATCAAGTAACTGTTTATCTTGCAGAATTTTAAAAATAGACTAGGTCAAGGATCTCAAGAAACTGTGCGAATATTTTCCTTAGGGCTGACTCTGCTGATATGGGAAGGTTACTCACAAATTTGCCTTTCTTCCTTATTGGAGCAAAGAAGGAAGGCAAAAAAGACACCTATCTTGCACCAATAAAATAACTGTTTCAGTACAAACACACAGCTTCAATGAAACCAGGCTGGATTACAAATTTTTGAGGGAAGTAGCTGAAAAGGTTTGCTAATGGTTGAGCTTACAAAAGTTATTTTCTCTCATGACCATTTTCTAGCACCATTTGCAATGGAAAAACTGCATGAAGCCAGTTTTACCCAATCTTTTCCTACAGTAAATGGACCTCTTGATATATCACTGGCAACATGGAAAAATAGTAATCTATTTCAGGACAAAAATATCCCTTGATAGCAAAGGTTATTTGGTTAAGCTGGAAGTTGGTACCCAGTATGAGGTATAACTCTGATTGAAATATATTAAGAGAATGCAAATTTCATGTCTTTTTTTTTTTTTTTTTCTCCTGGAGAAGAGGTAATCACCAAACATCTTATCTATCACAAAAAACCTGACTACTGCATTCAGTTTCTTTGAGACTTAGATCAATTGTGATGACATGTCATCTGAATTGGCAAGGCTCTGTAAAGTCATCCATCACATTCTTTAAAGCTTTGCATATCACCTTGCACACAGAAGACTGTGCTCAGAAAAAAAGTCACCAAGATGATGCTATGTCACCCTGTCAGGGTGCCTATAAACTAGGCTTCAGGAGACATAGTTTTTACCTGGATTATATTGCACATATAGTGAGAATATAGTGAGAAATAATGAAATAAAGTCATACTTCATGTCCTTGGCTACTTCTCTAGGGAGAGAAACACTCCTTGTTACCACAGACACTTACTAAAAAGCATTACTGGAGTTTTTCTACCATCCAATTATGTTCAAAGCTGTATATACAAAGATTGAGGACAACCTGTTTACATATCTGGTTTCCCTAATGGTCACTAACAATCTAAAAGCTGTATATACAATACTGACAAAGGCAGGAGACAAGGGTGTTTCTCACATGCATATCACATCTTTTCTTGTATTCTATTCACCTTTCCTCTTGAAACATTTAGTTTGTATTTGTACAGCTAGTTTGTTTGAAGATGCTGCAAATGAAGTGTAATGCCTCTCCTATGGTCAGCTCGTAATTATGGAACAGTTCACAAAGAATATGAATTTGGAAGTAAATGTTAATTAGCCTCCAGAATGGCAGAATACCCTACGTACAAAACAAATCAATGTAGACTTCCATATATTCACCAAATTACATCTACAATCATTGACTAACACATAACTTGAAGAGTGCCAAAAGGTGTAAGGAGTGATTTTTCACAAACCTCAAAAGTCCAACAGCCTTTTGCTGACTACACCAATAAAAAAAAGATGTTGATACCCCTTTCTCCTCTCTTCTCCCCACATTAATGGGTATCTCAGCTCCATAAAGGACTAACAAATACTACTGAAAGGCATGGAACAGATGTACTTCAAATAATCAAAATACACTAAGCCAAAGGGAGCCTAGGAATAACCCCATAAACTAACCACTGTCCTAACTTTAGGATAACGAAAAGCTTTTCCATTCATCACAGCTTGAAGCAGCACTGCAAGTAGACTACCTACCTTTTAGTGTCTCTTCCTGCATGATTATTCACATGAAGTTGAGAGTTAACAGACAGGATTCAAACAAAGAAAACACCACAGAATGATGTGCATAATAATTCTCCTAAAAAAAAAAAAATAAAAGCAGGTACTGAGGCAGTGCAGGGAACCGATTCTTGCTCACTCAAATATTGGATTATTGCTTTAAGACTTGGCCTACTTAAGAACCCAGTATTCATTTCTAATTCTACATTGGAAACCTTATTTCCTGTTTGAATTTGACCTAAATTCATGAACAGTTTCAGATCACATTTCCCTGTATAGACTATTCATCGAGGGGAAGACATCCCCAACTCTGAATATTAAAGTTATGAGAAAATTATCTGAATAGCTTTCTCCAAGAAAGCTCATGAGAGAATACATTCTGGTGTGGAAATTTTTCTGACCTTTTGTTAAGCATTAATATTAAAAAACTTACAGAGCATTTTTGACTTTTTACTCACTCAGCAGTTCAACTTTTTCTTTCCCCCCCTTTTTGCAACTCCCAAATGCTACCTGCTTGCTGCTTCTCAGCCCCAGCGTACACTTTCCCCTTCTGCAGCATTGCACTGCTGCATGTCCATCATCCTTTACATCACACATAGCTCAGACATACACACTGCAAATCTGATTTTGCATTGCATTCAACCTAACAAGCTGCTGTGGTTAATGCTTCCACCCACCTCCTTTCCTAAGGACCAGTTTTACAGTAGGCCACTGATTATCAGAGATGCAGAGGTAAGAGCAGCAACAATGTAAGAAGCCACGTTATGCATTCTCAACTATTAAAGAACTATGTAACTGAAGTCACACATAGGCACAACAATAAGGATTCACTTCTCAACTAACATCTCATTGCTTGAGCTTTGACTAAAAGCTTCCTGCAACAACATATTTGGGTAAGGCACAAAAGGCACAAAAGAGATGGCATTGCTCCTATAAAGCCCATAGGTAATGCTGTATGTACTAATACATCACTTAAGACTTCATCTATTAACTACTCAGAGACAGACACATTATTTTTGTAATAATTTCCCTGCTATAAGTGTGATAGGAAGAGTTATATGAACTATGCAGTTCTTGGAATAATTAAGTGTATCTATTGCTCTGTCATTTCATTCAATCTTATTTTCAGTCCCTTTGCAATCTCACCCTTAACTAACTGTTGCACCACTAGGTTTTCTGACATTTTTTTAACTGCTGAGGGTCGCTTCTAGTTACATGGCAACACACAGTTCATGTCTTATCGCATAATTTATGTCTGCTTTAGCCAAAAAATTAGTCTTCCACAAGGCCTGATACAGAGCTCAAACACTAAGACTGCAACCACCTCCATCTCCAAGTATTAAAAAGATTTAAAAGATTCTGGTGTTGTTTCAGACTGTCAGACACAGGCATATGCAATCTTCTACTATTCTTTCTTGTAAGATTTAACACACAAACTGATTACAATGAAAAACAACACAGATAAAACTGAACTTCAAATATAAACAGAGAAGAAAACTGGATCAAGTTTCAGTCTATCCTTTAACTCCTCAGAGCTCATTATAACTTACTGATACACAAATTAAGTGTATAAGCAATCAGATACAATGTAACAATATTCATTATTAAATATATCTGGAAAATGTCCACAGCATTCCTAGAATAAGGGCAAGAGGAATGACAGCAGGCTTGGAAGTGCCACATAAAGTAATTGACCATTAATATTTATCCTGTCTTAAAAAACTATGCTGCTGAATTGCCGAGAACAATATTTTTCAGAGTTCTCAAAAAAGGTTTCTTGTGTGATTAGATCAAATTTTGTCCCTAGGTAAGTTAAAAAACATAGGATATTCAAAGGGTAGAGTTATGTTTTCACTGGGAATCTGATCGACTGGCTGGGAACACCTTTTTACAAAGTGGCTCTTGATGAATAGATGTTTTCAGAAAAAAATCAAGCCATCACTTACGTGGTAATGACCGGGAATGTGGCAATTTCCACTCTGGTGGTCTGCGATGAGCAGCTTCCAGCCTTTTAAAACCTGTCTGAGTATTGAATCTGCAAGCTGAGATAATGCAAGACACCACTTCCAAGTGACGGCTTAGTCATCAAAGAATTATAGAGTGATTACTTCCATATCACTTCTGCTGAAAAAGCTAAACTAGCTAGAAATGAAGTGCCTCCTACTTCAGCAACAACTGCTGATCTTACAATACACACCAAATGCTACGTTTAACCACAGGTAGAGAAGTTCCCATCCAAGAAGTAGCCGCATTTCTAACCTTCAAATGGGAATTGCAGTCAAGCCACACACAGAGAGCTTTGAAGAAACAGTAAATTCAGAGTGAGCACTTCTGGTGCCTCAGTTTACTTAATATGTGATAAACGGAGGAGCAGAAGGGCTGGGTTTTGGTTTTGATGGCAGTATCTAAAACAGGATCTTGAGACAGATGTTTCCATATTCCGTATGGTCGATTATAGAGCACAGTTTTCACTACCTTACCACTATAGGCATACCTGATAGAAGTAAGCACACCGTCAGTGTTAAGTATATCGTCTGCTATGACTTATTCAGTAGCCAACTGCAGGAAAAAACAGGCTTATGTTATTGGAAGGACCAATGACTTTGTATCCAAGCAGTTTGTAGCGTCATCTCCCTCACTGTTCTGAATGATACAAATCCTTATGTCTTTAAACAAAGATTACATAAAAAGTCTAAAGTTAAGTAATACCTTCGATACCTAACTCACAGGCATGGAAAATTTTTTTGTGTAGCACCTTTAGAAAAAAATAGGGGGGTTAGTATTTTAGGAAAAACAGCCTGGAATTAAATATTCCTTGATTCCTATTAAAAGGGTTACCTACTTCAAGGAGCAAGGCAATGTATGGGATGTCCAGAAATGGATCTGTGTTCTCATAGAGATTAGGTGGTTGAGCATAGATATGGGTGTGTGTGTGTGGGGGGGGGGGGGGGTGTTGGTGATTTGGGGTTGTTGGTAGGTGGTGGGGTTTTTGGTTGGTTTGTTTTATAAATAACCAATACAACAGTTCCAGCCACCTACTTCCTAGCCTTTGCTCCCTCTAGTTCTATTTGGTAATTTTGGTTCTTTAGCTCAAATAACCGATTTACTAAGCATCAGTGGCTTTATTGCTTCACTGCCTCTAAACAGCAACACTATGATCATATTTTTAAAAGCTGGGGGTTTTATTGGCAACTGCAAACCAGTATTGGGAATAGTTTCTACACTACAGCACATGAGAGTAGGATAATAGCATATTGGTACCAAGGTGGTAGGTGGAGGTTGGTTTGAGGGAGGTTTTTTTGGATGAATCTTACATCACCAAACTTAATGCAAGTCAAATAGATGAGAACAGTACCAATCTCTAGCCAGGTATGGTTTTATAATACCTAAGTTACAGTTCATTAAGTGTTAGCATTTCTTACAGCAGCTTCATTTAAAAAAAAAAATACCTTTTAACACTTGCCATTACAAATTCAATTTAAGGACTAGCAATATTTTACCTGTACACTCTATTCAAGATAAGAGCAGACAGGGTATTGAAGATATTATAATGACCCTACATTGAGAAAAGGTCTTAGTACTGAAATCACCTTTATGTTTCTACACTAAAATCACCAAAAGATCTTACTACTTTATAAGAAACAAGCAAGCTCAAACAGAAATGCAAAACAAAGTAAAATAGTTTACTGAAGGATCTACAGATGATAAGTACTTTAGTAGGTCAATGGAGGCAATTGTCCCCCTCTTTCCAATGTAGCACATTTCATTTTCTCTTGCATGGTACTTTAGCACTACTTTATCAGTAAACCATGGAAGAACATTAGCTGACCAAAGATAGAACAGCAGGGAAATCTCTACAAGTCTGCACTTATTTATAGTACCTCTTCTTTCATATGAATTCATACTAATTTAACGTCGCTCTAAAGGGAAAAAGAAAAGGAACATGGAGAAATTTAATAAACACTGCATTAGTTATGGGGATTTCAGACATTTGAGAGAGAATTAGAAGACGAACTTAATTTCATACCACACTAAAACCACAGAGGGAGAATAGAAGAAACGGATGATTGAAACAGAAGGCATATATATTAGTCGTCTTTGGAAGTGTAAGTAGAGCCACTTTTTGCATAAAGGCTGTGTTGAGTTGTTTGGTTTGGGGGTTTTTTGGTGGTTTTGTGGGGTTTTTTGTTTGTTTGTTTGGGGTTATTTTTTTAGTTTTCCTTAGAGAATGGCATGGCAATTCCTACCTCTCAGGCATCACTTCTTAACACCCTACACTGAAAAGCAGCTAAGAAACAGCCTATCTGGTAACACAAAGTGACCTGCCATCACATAAACAATACTGTTTCCACACACAATTTTCTCACTTCTTGTAAATAACTGCTTTTCATTCATTCTTTGGTGTTCCAAGGTATTACTTGCACATTCTTGCTTCACTTCTGAAAACTCCCTGATAAAACTCCCCACCACTGGGAGATTCTATTTCTATCTATAATTACTGTTCTATAATTGCTCCAAAGACAAGACATCTGTTGCTGCTCGTTACCATTGCTCACTGCTGTGTATTTCTTATGCACTTAAAAAGCATCTTTAATTGTGTAACCATTAAAGGGGTTTGGGTCTTCTGCAAGAGATAACCAAATCAGACAGATTATAATCATGTTTCTTGTGAATTAAGGTGTCTGGTAGATCTGAGAATTCAAAGAAAAATTTAAAGGGATTTTAGAAGCCTTTAGTTTGAATTTCCTATGCTTATTGCCACGTTTTTTTCATTCCATCTCTATGTGGATACAGAAGAGCACCTGAAAGAGAAGGGATCAGAAAACTGAGCAGCAACAGAGGCTTGATGAGCAACGTCCCTGTGTGAAGCACTGACTGGCAATTTTCTCAGCACTGGCATTGCAGCACCAGGGGAACTGATGCTTCCAGCATGCCAATGTGCTCCACGCAGCTGTCCTGCCAGAAAGGAGGTATTCACTACCCAGTTCATTAGGGTTAATCTAACTTGTTGGACTAACCAAATAATTAAGTGGGTACAGCATTCTCTAGTAAGTTCACTCAGTTACTTCAATGTAACTTGTTGCCATTTCATCTTTTACTTGTAATTACTCCTTCCCGCAGATACCTGATTTAGCCATACAATAATTCCTAAGGGTTCCTCAATTTTCATCCAAAATTCTACATGCACATGCTTGGCTTCTCAGGGGTTTGGGTTTTTGTTTGGTTAGTTGTGGTTTGGGGGGTTTTTTTTCAGGTTGGGTTGGGGTTTGGATTTGGGTTTTGCTGTTTTGGGGTTGTTTTAGGTTTTTGTTAGTGGGTTTGTTGGGTTTGTTTTGTGTTGGGGTGGGTTTTTTTTGGGGGGGAGGCTTTAAATTATTAGCTAGTTTTCATTTTCTTGTTTGAACTTGCCCCTGCCTTCAGCAGCCCCTTCAGGTGGGCCTTGTTAGCTCAATTTGAGCTCCTAAGTACTTTAAACTCCACAGCTACTACATATTTTTTAATGGCTACAGTTATCCAATTCAACTGCTTCTTGAAAGCCTTAGTAAAAACAGATACCATTTCCAACACTGACACGGTACTGAAATAATTTTCCTGGCTTGTCAGTTGGGTTGTTTTTCTGGGGTTTTTTTTGCACACCCTTAAGTATTTAATTTTCTTGTTAAAATGAGTTTTCAGCTAATTAGACACATTTCTTTGCAGTTGTAGTTCTGCTACTGGTTTTGTCTGCTGTGACAGACATCACATCTGAGCCACTCATTCAGCTGAGACTGAAATGATTCCTGCAAGATCTGGCGAAATACAATTTCTATAATTTACCTTTGAAGCCACGTAGGGAAGATGGGGAAAGTATGCACACAACAAAGCAGTAAAAAAAAAAAAGCACATATGATGTTTTGCTGCTTAAGGAAAGAAGCTGTACACATTACTTTTCCTTAGGTAAGAGTACTGCAAATTCAGCCATTGCCAAAATTGTTACTGTATTTCTTTTTCATTCTGGTCTATCACCTATAGGCACGAGTAGTGAGTAAAATGCAGGAAAATAAGACGAAGTAACTCAGTACACTTCTCAACTACCTGCAGTATATACTACCAAAATATTCTCATGAGCTGTAAGTTAATGCTATTTCAGTGCTTCCATATTTTCCTCCAGTTTTTCTTTGCATTTAAGTCCAGTCAATAGTATTTGACTAGCATCAGTAAATAAGTACTGATCAACTTAATTTAATACAGACAGCAACTATTTCCACTTTTACTTTACTCCCTTGAAGCACGTCCTTAACCGACTACAAGTTCACCAAATCTCCAGTCTAAACTTGTGTGGTGTTGACCAACTTGGCCACTAACTTGCATCTCAGGAAGCTGAAGTAAAACATGCATAAACCTGGATCAGTATCATAAAGTGCAAAACAAGAGTTTTGTATGCTGGTTGCCAGTGCTTCTAAGCTATAGAGAAATGCTGTTCTGTAGCTATTGGTTCACCTAATAGCCAAGATGTCTGTCTACATGGTGCAAACACCCAATTCAGCTTCTACTGCACAAACTACGTTTCTAACATCTCTCCATTTCCCAACACAATCCACCACAATGAAAGGGTTTCCCTGCTACACAGGGAAAAATCTGCACTGTATCATCTGTACAGTTACAACAGGTATTTGACCCTTTCTCATGCCTGTAGCTCCTAGATACACAGGAATAGACAGACAAGAAGTTTCGCACCAACAAGACTTCTTGATGGGAAAATATGGCAGGTGTGAGATTAAAACAGTGCACAAAACACCTCTCTATGTATATGCACATGTGGAAAAAGAATGTCACCATTCCTTCCAAGAATGATTGTTATTTCAGATTAACACCACGCAGGGCAAAGGTCTTAGTTAAGTAAGGTGCTGAGATACCACACCATGTCCTGTGCTATCCCCTTCAAATAAGTGCCCTCAGAACAAAGGTGTTCTAACACAAATAGATCTAAACGTGGCTTTGGGCTGCTGGTATGCTTGCAGTGTCCTTGATGCTTTTTATTTTGATTAATTGTTCAGTAGTCAACACAAGTCAAGCATTTACAATTCACTAGTGCTAGTCAACAGAACAGCACACCACGCAACCCAGCTGGGGGTAGCAGCATTTATTTTTCTGAAGTAAGGTTTTGTTTTCATTTATAGTTCCTCACAGGATTCATTGAAGTGATAGTTTATAGTATCTAGTCTTCCATTATCTGTTGAACTCAAGTTGTTAAGGTAAACATTAATATTTATCTAGTTATATAAATATAATTATCCCATCTACCTTTTAGAGTAATGAGGTGTTACTGGCTGCTGTTATGATGTACAGACTTGTTTCTTTTTAATTAATATATTATTTTAGATGAAGTTTAAAGGCAGAGGTACAATGATTTTGTTTTCAATAAGATAATCAGCAGTCTATTACTATCTATTTTCATCTATCCATTCTACAGTAAAAATTATCACTTTTAGGGTAGCTATTAGCAAAATAGTTCTGAGCTAATATTTTGACATATTGCCTAATGGCAACAAGTCATCAACTGAGCTATTTCAGACACCATGAAAAGACTTTTATCATATAACAGACTGTTTTAATACTGTTTCCCTGAAGAAAACATGTGAGCTTGACTGGAATTCTCTGCAGTACATAAATATTTTATACGCTGAAGAGGCTGCTGATGAATGTCTCTGGACTGAAGAGATTAAGCCAGAGAGAAACAGTTAATAAAAAGTTACAGTCACTTTCCCTCAATGGATACTTCCGCTCTTCAAAGCCGAAGGTACTTATATCAGTGTTTTTGAAAATATTTTTGAGTAATTTCACAAGTGTGTCAAAAGGACAAATATATATTAAACCTTATTTTAAATGTTATTACAAGCTAGTCTGCTTAAAACTCATATTAAGTCATTTTGTTCCTTGAAAGCATGATAAATAAAAATGCTGAATTTTACTCACACCCAATAAATAATTTAAGCATATAAACTTAAATTCACTTCAATAGTAATCAAAATCTAGCATGATTACTGTATCTTTCCAGTTGAGCATCATATCAGTCTAAGGAGAGCACCCATTTCCCTTCTGTGTAGCTACAGTGGATGGCAAATACTGTTACACAAATAATACAATACAGGCCACGCCTGCAGCAGTGCACCAGGAATTTATTTAAATCTCCCACTTCTTCACCTTACAAGAGTGCTCTGTTCAGGATTACCAGTCCTACATGGCATACTGCTCAGAGAGCTGAGAAATAAGAGCTGTTGTAGGCACAGACAAGACCAGAAACAATTTCTGTCTTCAGCACAGCACCTCATTGCAGGTAGAAAGTGATACTGAGCGTTCCACCTTGTCCCACAGACAAACCACACAAACACCAAGTACAGTGGTGGAATTAGGAGTCTGACTCGGGCAATGCTACGCCCACATGCCCTGTGCCCAGCTGCTGTGTATGATCATGCACACACATGCCCGAGTAAAGCAAACACCATGCCTTTAAAAAAAAAAAAAATATATATATATATAACCCAGTCTAATATTGAGAATTACACAGAAAAAGTGAAACACATTTCAAAAACCTTCTTGTCCCCAGAACTGTAACATAGAAAGCCTCAATGCAATGAGAACATCAGTAGAAAATATTTTAAGCTAATACAGCAAAAAAGTTGGACTATACTAGTTTCCTGTTTTTCTTTAAGTCTGAACTTGCTTTTGCAAGATCCATTTTTAAGTACAGAAAGATCCAGCTACTAGTTCATCTGCATGTGAACAAGCAAAGCTAAATGCGGATGAGCGAATACTGAAAATACCCTATTTGTTCATGCCCTGGGTGTTAAGGAACACCGTGGTACACATGCCCTTCCGCCAGGGTTTGACTTGGGAGCTGAGAAGTCAACAAAGAATGCCTACAAGATCTGTCGAGTGATTCAAAATCTGTAGATTAAATTCACATTTGTCAGCATACAGAGGCTTTAGACAGTCTGCAGGAGCAGCTGAGAAATAAGGCATAGAATAGTTACATTACTGAAAATCATAACCAGGACAACTCTCCAAACCAAATGATAGTTCAGAAAGCCAACAATGGTTTATTGCAGTGCTGGATGCATGGAGGATTTTTCCTCCTAACATGCACACCAAGTCACTCGAGCGTACAGAGTACTTGCATATTTATAGAACATCACATATTCATTTTCATTCATGCACAGGATTGGTTACAAGTTTCTCATTTCTAATGCAAATTAGTGAGCATCCTCAGATAGCACTACTGAAGTTTTTTACTAACTCTGCATGCTCCGCAAGCCAGGTTTTGCCTTCTTTCAGGGGAGCTATTTGAGTTGGAGGTCGCTATCTCCCATTACCACAATTACCTTTGTCCTACTGTCAACTAATTTTTCTGAGGATTGCAACACCTTATCAGCTTGTCTTCTCTTGTGGCCAGAGCTTTCTCACTAGGAGGTTTCTTTCTGCATAATTTGGATAACAGTGTGCTTTTCCCCATCTGTTCTTTCTTTCCCAAGGCTGACTCCCTTGACCAGAAGTCCTTCCATTCATCAATTTTGATGGTTTTAGAAGGTCAGCTTGATCTAAACTTTGTGCACAGATTTGTTTAACATATAGTTACACATTAAATCAGAGTTCAGCAATTCGGGAGTTTAGGCAACAGTTAAGAAACCAGTACAAATCAGGATATATGTGTATCATTCAAATGACATATCAGGAGTAAATTGCTCTTAGTCCCACTCTATAGCAGAGCCTTCTCTTTCAAGTGTCCCAGGAGGAGTATGCTAATAGCACTACCATCTACATAATGGTCACTTAAGACACAGCAACAAAAGTGAAGCTTAATCTTTTATCTAACAAAGGCAAACAATCTGCCAAGGAATAGAAGCATACCTGTGGTCCCAGGTAACTACTGCAGACCGCCATGAGAGCAGGAGCAACTTGTAGGACTGAACCCAATGTTTCCCCATGGGTGAGGACTGGGAAGCAACTGTAGCATCCTTTCACTTGAGAGTTTCTGCTTCAAAGCGCAGAAAACCATTACTGAAGGTACTAGGTATTTAAATATAATAAAGTTCCTAACCATTTATTTAATAAAAATTCCCTTCTCTCATTTAATATTGTGGTTAGACATGAATTGAAAACCACCAATCCACACATTGTCTACTGCCCTGTAAGACTACTGTTTCATCACTGTCAAGATACTGACTTGCAATATCAAGTTTTCCAGTGCCAGTGTGGTGGCTTGTCTGCAAGCGAAGAGGAGAAAAAACTGACAATAAATGCACAGCTACAATAACAGAATACCTGAATTTTGTTACAGCAATTGGCTATAAAAATCCCAGCACCGCAAATACATTCAGTTTGACTTCCTGATAATGGCAATTAAGTGGAACAGAAATTGTCTCAAGGCTTTGAAAGTGAAATAGATGCATGCTGACACAGCACATTTTGAAGTCATTCTTCAAAATTATCTCAACACAGAAGAGTACTACCAGAAACCAGAAAGGTAAAAGTAATTTGAGGAAGTGAACTCTATAAAAGAACCAGATAAATTAGCATAATAAATTCAGTTGTTCAGGGGTTTTGATCCTCCCTATTAAATATCAGACAGCCTGCCATGTTTCCCCTCCAAAGGGGGATCAGGATTCCCAGAACGCTACAGGACTTTGAACCTGTTCCTTATTCTCATCTCCCTCAGTACTCTGCCTCTGGCTGCACTTCTCCTGAAATACAAATGCAACCATCATTTCCAAGTGAATGATTCATCTCTCATCTTTCTATTCTGACATCTCCTTATGGCTGTTGATATTTCAGCTACAGCTCAACAAGGCAAAAAATGGAAATCCTGACCTTCCCACTCAAGTTAACTCTTTTCCCAATCATGCAAGGCAGTACTCTGCTCCCTGTCACTCAAACTCATCACTTGCATGTCACTGCCAATCCTTTCCCTCCCATCCAATATCTGGTTAAGCCTTGTATTGATCCTGTTGTCTTTCAGGTTGGGCTTTCCTATCCATCCATGCAACAAGTTTTCACAGCCACTGTTCTCATCACAATACATTTATTCTACTGTACTATGTTCAACATGGTCTAGAGAAACACTGCCTTGCTTCACTTTTACATTTAAAATCCATCTGTAAAAACCACCTTCCTGATTTGTTATGATCAAGATCAAAGTGTTTTCTTTAACAATCCTTTGCTACCTGTCTTGTTGAAAAATTGGCGCTACACACAAGCTACAATGTGCAACACTTGTTACTGGTTATTCAAAGAAAATCCTAGAATGCTGCTTATAAACCTACAGCACAAATCTTCACCGGCTCGCTTGTTAGTATTTCCAGTCAGTCCTTCATTCCTGCCATGTTTTGCTACTCATACTAGGGGAGAGTGCCCTAGGCACATCTGCAAGCTACTTCATTGAGCAGTCCTTAAACCTAGCTGACAGCTCTCCTATGCTTTCCCTTATTCACCACTATCTTAACTTAAATGTAATCTCTTTTTCAGAAATTATTTTTAAATCCAAGCATATATAGTGCCAACACAGAAGCTGTAGTTGAGGCATGGCAATCTTCACTGGTCCCAGCTGTTGCTGAGCCATTGCCACACTGACACACAGTAAAGCAAGGTACCTCATTCAAAGGTGAGGAAATACCAGAAATTAAGACTGATGGGCAAACTTCATATCACACACTAGACCAGGCACACAACAAAGGATGGGAGTGGCGAGGGAACAAACGGCTATTGTGAAGCAGAAAAATGTCAGTAAGGGGCAAGGACATCAAGGTAAGAATGAAAGCAGGCAGACCAAAAGAGCAAATATTTCTTACAATATAAAGAGTCAGTGAGAAAAGAAAGTAAGTGGCTGCACAGAGAAAGTCAAAATACATGATGGTTCTATGTTTGTAGGAAATCTCCCCTTTCATGGAATCTTCACAGGTAAGTGATTTTAAGCCAAAATCCTATTTAATCTGATGAGTCAAAAGGAATAGAAAAAGCAAAGGAAAAAACAAAATGTAATAAAAAAGTTTGAAGTGGAAAGGTCCACCAGGGTGAAACAATGTTCAGACTGGAAATAAACCGTGCAGAAATACAAAACAATAGCTCTGATCTGTTCAAAATCAATAGGAAACCTTAAATAATTTTAAGTCAATGAATCTGGTTTTGGTTTGGAGGAAAGGACAGAGAGAGAGAATAAACAAATTTAAAGGTGAAAAAGAAACGGAAGGAAAGACCTATTCTGCAGGAAGTTGAAACTGACTGGAACACTGATTTTATTCACTCTTATTGCTCACTGCATCAACTTCTAGATAATTCTTATCTTCTGCAATTAATATTTCAACTGTAGTCTTTCATCAAAATAAATACAGTAGAAATATACACAGTAATTACACTAGCAATGACAATCTTAATTAAAATCCATTTACTTAACAAGTCTCTTCTTTCTACATAAAGTATGAGGACAAAAGCCCTATGACTACCAAATTAAAATTTAAAATTCATCTTTGTGTATCTTTTTAAGTTTAAATACAATCTGAAATCCTAAATGTAATATAAAAGATCTGATCCATAGATAATAATCACATTCAAAAAGTGTAATAAAAATGAGATACAAAGATTTTGAAACCTGAGACAACTTGATTTCTTATTTAAAACTACATCTGCTACACGCATTCTTTATTTTCAAGCCTTGTATATCTCCTAGGACTTTCTGATAATTTTCTCCTCTAAAAATATCCCAAAATTCTTTTGCAACAAATGCTGAACAAAATGCTGCATATCCCTTCTGAAGAAAGCTCTCACACAGTACCATTAGAAATGTCAATCTGAAAATGTCAAAATATCTCAAAAATAAACCATTTGAAATTCCAGAAGTTTAAGCATTTCAGCACACTGATCTGAAACCTTTCTTTCAAGTCAACAGAAAATGGCACGCTGTCTACAGTGAAGCTTTTCAGTTTGATACCTCTATCCTGTCCTAACTATCAGAGCCACTCAAACTGTGTTCCTTGTACAGTTAGATGACCAGCAAATTATCAGACAGATTTTAGGCAAATTAAAAACTCCAGCCCTTGGTGATGGAAAGCATGCTCCTCTGGTGCTCTCCTACAGGAAAACACAAGAGATGCAGTCTGATCTGCCAGGGAATTAAGGAGATTATTTTTCATGGAAGTGGTTTGAAACAGCACATTTTGAGCCAGCTCAGCATAGCAAAACATTCTACTCTTGAGCGTAACAGTGGAGCCTTTACCTCTATTTTCTTCTTGGGCAAGTATCAGACTTCACTAGCAAAGTGATCTCAGAAACTTGGTTCTAGTCTAAGTACAGGTGTGTTTGGACTTTAGATATGGAAGAGATGCCTTTGGTTCAAACGCTCAAGGCTAAACATTATTTCCAGAGCTGAGCCAGTAAAAAAAAATAAACAACAAACCACTGCAGATTCAGTTCTGCAGGGTTTTTATTCAGGAAATGAGTATTATTTGTTCCCCTAGAGGTACTAGTATAGCCAACTACTCATGTCTACAAATATTTGCATGATTAGGATATTATAATTGCTTAAGCTGCATCTCAACACCCTCCCTCAGACAGACACATGCTCCTTCTTCCAGGATTCAAACCATTGGTTCACTCATCATTTAGGCTGATTACCTTTGTAAGCCTGACATCAGCTCAGAATTCCATTTCTGTTATCTGAGAAAGACTGAACAAGTGTTCAAAAGTTTTCAAATTGAACCTTTTGTTTTGGGCAAAAGCATCAGCAAGACACTTTCAGCATGATGAACAGTCTCAAGACACGTACCGTGGCCGCTACTTAACCCATATGTGCTCTGTCAGGCCACAGGCAGCAAAGCCTGGGGGCTCCTGGTGAGTCCAAGGCAGCTGCCTGCACATCAGTTCCTGTACTGAGCAAGAATAACTGGATATTTAAAGGCTAGCTTTTCACGTTTCAGTAATCCCCGTAACAAATGTTCTTTATGGGCAATCATCTTAAGCTATTCTCACTGCACACTGCAAGCCTTTCTTCACTTGATGAAGAACTGAGCTAGTGAGGCTTCTGCTAATTTGTTAGCTGTTGGAAATACCGATTAGCCACCCGTCAGAAATCACTATGTCCTACAGGACACTAAGCAACATATTGTAACAGAGTAATGAAGAGCTCATGTATCTGTTCAGTCTAGCATCTTTGATCCAGCTTGCTCCCAAGGCCTTGCATCTGTCACCCCCCCAAACACACACTTCAAGTAATTAAAGTTTCTACAGGCCTGTTTTTTTATTTTGTTTTGTTTTGTTTTTAAATCATCACACACCATACACAAAGTCCTTCGTACATTCAAGCCAAGTTTGGTTTTCAACTTTTGCTCTTGCTTCCAGGGGGGAAGACCAACACAATACATTTGTCCAACTCCTTGGAGAGAAACCAGGGGGAAAAGATGTGACATGCTCTCCACTGCTTCTGTCTAAACAAAAGCAGTGTGGTCTATCTCCATGGGACTTAACAAGGCGACATCAACTGTCCCGGAGCAATCTTGTTGATCTGCAGAGCTGTTCTCAGCTCTACCTTGATGCTTCCACATACCACCGTTGCCAACCCTGTTCTTCATACTTGAAGTATCAGGACAGCTAAACAGCTTGACCAGCTGCATCAAGGATCTGCTGAGATTCATGTCATTTACTGAAAGGCATGGGGTTCTTAGCTGAGAGAAGCCATAAGCAACATCATTACAGAAGGATGATATTTTTTATCTGACCATTAATCTCTTGTTGTGATTACTACCTCTGTACTTTTGTGTGCATACAGTTACTGTAAGTTTTGAGTTTGAAAGAACTGCAAAATTTACACTAGGGTATATAACACAATTTTCAGTTCACGTTATTTAATGAACATCCCAGGTTTTACATGCACTTAGAGGAGGGAAAATTCAGAGGTGAGCCAACTTTTGTAGCCAAATGCTAGGAAAGTGTGAATAAAAACAGGAAAAGACTGACACATCAAAATAAACCACAGATATTTAACCTCTCTCAAACAGTTTCCATCCATTTTCTCTCAGCAGAAAACTATTTCCAGAAGTAGTCTGCTCTAAAAATATTGAATGCAGGAGCTAGGTGTATCTTAGACAAACTTGTGGCCATGTCTTCCAAATACTAGCAGAGTAATGCAGACGTATCAACAACTCTTCAGAGCTGAATACTATTTCGGAAGAGTAGTATCTGAATTTATAAACATTAGAAAAATCCATTTTTTAATTACAGACCACTGAGGTACTCCAACACTTTGACACGCCTTTTGTGGAGTTTAGCTCTAGGTTAGAACTACTTTATGTAGTGAATGTAGTGCAGCACTGACACAGCTGGATCTTTTGAACCGGATTCTTGAGGTCCTCCTTGAAAAAGGAACAGACACAGACTTGACAGCAGTGGACATGAGTCATGTTCAGAAGCAAGTGAGCCTTGGTGGATCTTGTTTTGGTTGCCACACAGCTTGGTCATCTCTCGCTGTGTTACAAAAGGCTAATTTCTCTGGACATGACAGATCAAGGCTTAGGAAGACTTTCAGACCATGTAGACCAGTGCACACATATGTATTCCCAACATGAACTGAAATCTACTCATCACTCACTCTGAACTCCCAGAAGCCAGTTTACAGATTATCTGTGAACAGAAAGGGATGACAATGACTCAACTCCCTACACATTGCAGTTATCTGCTATTATGAATTACTCATTCAGGCTCTAAACACCATATTTAAATGTGAGAATCTGCTCACTTCCTTGCTAACAGTGAAGGGCAGTTATATTTACATTTCTCTTTGAAGGCTGGTAAAGCAGTTTATGCCAGTTCCTCCTGGAGGAGGAAACAGGAAATTGGTACACACTCCCAGTTAACATCTCTTTTAAGTTACTGTTACTTGCCAAGCAGTTTCGTGTCAGACATATAAAAAGTATAATTCTCTCAGTGTCATGCCCATGCCAACAGAGGAAAATCACCCTGCTCTCTTCCAACAGTTAGTTATTCCCCAGATAACAATTATGTTCAGGCAATAAACTCCTAAGTGCGGATGGAGAGAAAATTAATTTATTGACATCACAGCTGGAACATTGTGGCAGGCTGACCCTGGCTGGACACCAGGTGCCCACCAAAGCTGCCCTATCACTCCCCACCTCAGCTGCACAGGGGAGAGAAAATATAATGAAAGGCTCGTGGGTAGAGATAAAGACAGGGAGATCACCAAGCAATTACTGTCTTGGGCAAAACAGACTTGACTTGGGGAAATTAGTTTAATTTATTACCAATCAAATCAGAGTAGGATAGTGAGAACAAAAAATCAAAACTTAAAAACACCTTACCACCACCACACCCCTCCCTTCCCAGGCTTAACTTCATTTCATGATTTCCTCGACCTCCTACCACCATGAGCAGCACAGGGGAACAGGGGTTGTGGACAGTTTATCACACATTTCTACCACTCCCTCCTCAGGGAGGGGATTCCTCACACTCTTCCCCTGGAGCTGGAGCCTGCTTCACTGCAGGCTTCCATGAGGTCACAGCCTCCTTTGGGCATCTACCTGCTCCACTGTGGCGTCCTCCCCAGGCTGCAGGTGGGGATCTGCTCCAGCGAGGACCTCCCTGGGCTGCAGGGACACAGCCAGCCTCACCATGGGCTTCACCAGGGGCTGCCGGAGAATCTCTGCTCTGGCACCTGGGGCACCTCCTGCCCCTCCTTCTGCAGTGACCTCAGTGTCTGCAAAGTTGTTGCTTTCACTCCTCTCTCCAGCTGCAGTTGCCATTGCTCAGGGGTTTTTTCCCCCCTCTTTTAAGTATGTTATCCCAGAGGCACTACCACCATCACATGGGCTCAGCCTTGGAGTTGGCTGGCATTGGCTCTATCAGACATAGACAAAGCTTCTAGCAGCTTCTCATACAAGCCACCTCTGTAGACCCCCCGCTACCAAAACCTTGACACACAAACCCAGTACAAATCAGAAAGATGTAACTTCATTAAATGTTCTGTGTAGTATGCTGTAACATAATATTTAAGTGATGACAGACCCTATTTCTGTACAAAGCACAAATACAAAACATGTACTAGCATACACTGTGGTCTCATAAAGCATACATGCCACACAGGCCCCATTTTTCTTTCTTGGATGTATCTTGTATACTGGAAGGCATTACGGTGATTTAATGACTCTCTAAATTTTTGCTTCAGTAAAGCTACATAGCAGTATAACTACCTAAAACCAAAACTCTCCCCTTAAATCACATTATCTTTTTTTAATACAGATGGGTGCCCTTAAGAAATGCTCTGGAGGCCATACAGACACCACCAGGACAGCTCACCCACCCTGAACCCAGGATAACATCCAGGTATAGCAACATCCCTCCTGCTGCATTTTGAAGAGCACTGCTAGCTCTTATTACCCATCCTTATGCATCAACTCATGTAAGTCATCCTAAAACATGGAAAGCTTCATATAGTAGAAGCAAAGCTGAGTTGAATCATCAGCATCAAGTGTTTCAATATTTGTATTAACAATTAATACAATCTCTTTATTAACAAAACCACAAGCTGGAAAAAAAAAAAAAAAAAAACCACCCAAAAACCCCAAACCCTGGACTTTATGCCCTCCCATTCCATTAAGACATGTGCTTGCTTTCAGAATATACAATATATTCATCTGTTATGTCCCCAGGAAGCCAGGGATGGGGAAGGCACATAGCCAGATTCATCATGCCAAACAACAGCACTACATATAAATTGCTTTGTATTAAATAATGCTAACTCTTGTCCACCAGATAACATATTTGACAGTTAACTAACATCCACAAAAAAATTACAATATCAAGAAAAATGGGATTAATACAGGATGTCAACCTTAGCTGGCTGGATTCAGCAGTTTAATGTTATTTGTTTTATTTTATTTATTAGTGCTTGCCTGATATTTTGGCTTATTTTCCATATTTCTACAGCTAGGAATATCTTTGCAAGTAGTAGTAAATCAAGCTGTTAATGAAAAATATTCTACTCCAAAACCCATCAGTTTGGGGGGTGCGGGGTGGAGCTTGAGGTTTGCTTGTGTTTCTTATTCTAAAAACTTACTCTTATCTAACATGCCCAAATGACAAATGCAGCCCGGTTTTTGAAACAAACCTTTCCCTCCAACATAATAAGTGAAAGCTCAGTCACTATCATAAAACAAGACATGCATCTTCATTATATTTGCTCTTTCAAATTTCTTGTATTAAATATGCTTAATATATTTAAAATCATATGTATAAGATATGTAACAACATCTAAACCACAGACCACACATACTGAAACATTTAAATTAATTAAATTAAAATTAAATTCAATTAAATTAAAACAGACAACAACAAAACGTGTTATAACCAGAAAAATCTCTTTCACAATGGTATTTAAAAGCTGAAGAAGTTCAGACGGTGAGGAAAAACACAAGTATAATATGGAAACTTCATTTCGCTGATTTGGTAGGTACAGACACGTTGGGAAAGGGGTAATGCAAATTAGAGACATTAATCCCACTTTCCAAAGGAAACCATATGTACATAGAACAAATGGAAGAAAATATCACAGCAATTAATATGAACTGGAAGTCTCAAGTTCTACACAGTAATAAGGAATGTTGAAAAGGCAAAACCTGGGAACAAAACTTAAATTTTTCAGAGTATACCAAGAGAACTGTACAATCAGCAGACCCAGAGAAAGTAAAAGGCAAAGTTCTACCACAAATAAAGTGATTTCCAAAATATTGACAGTATTATAGTAATGCTTGAACTTCATAATAGAAGTGGAAGAAACAGTCAAAAACCCTTTTGTCACCCTTTTTCCCAAAATGCAGAGCTGTATTTATGTGACAAGACTAAATGTTTTATTCCAAAACTAATCAAGAAGGGTATTTAGAAGCCCCTGAATACTTTCAGAACATCAGTAACTTGATGACTTCAGCCATTTTTGGAGAGCTGGTCAAGAGCTGACCAGATCATCAGACCTGACCTGCAGTGCTTTACAACACTGTCTACCAGGCACTCACATCATACCAGGTACCTGCATCTTAAACCAGCAAAACGGGATGGCATGGGAGCCAGGGAAGTGACGGAATGGCTGATATTTAATTATTTAAATGTTTTCAACCAAGTTATCACATAATTACTTATAGCATCTATTATATTTATGGAACTAGACTGTGTCAAAATAGCTTATGATAAAACATTTCGTTCTACTCAAACTATACCCATATGGGGTAAAAGATACTTAGGCATCGGAAATAACATTTAGTTATATCCAATAACAGATATTTAGAGACTTCCAGAAGGTTCCTGCAGTGACACTGAATGAGCTTTTGGCTAAGACAGATGCCTTCAAAGTATAAAATGCTTAACATTTTATATTCTCAGAAGTAGAAAATACAAGGGGAAAGCAGAAATCATGCATGCACATTGCTGGCAAAAATGCCTCCCTCAACCTTACATTACTTGCTGCTTTCATCAATATCCAGAAGATGTGACCAGATAGTTTCTGCCAAAAAATCTGGGATGCAGCAGTAATACATGCTCAAACAAACAATACAATGGCTTCTTTTACAGTGTATTTAGGGATGAAAATAATAATATTTTAATACAAATTAAAGAGTTGTTCCTATCATGCCTTGATATAATTTTTTTCTTGTTCTATAGAAACATCTTAGTATTGAGTATAGGATCAATAAGAAGTATGTAGAGCCTTCTCTCCTCCCAAGCAACTCAGTAATTAATATAATTTTATTTCATTGAAATTGGAACAAAATATCACTGCTAAATCAATTCAAGCTTGTGATATTCTGGCTCTGTAAAAACTAAGCTATCCTACATTTTTGATCACCCACAAAATTATAAATTGATGGCTCTGTGCTTAAATTTAAGAGTTTTCCCACCAAAAAAATCCCATACTTCTATTTCCACATTTCTCATTCCGAACACAGTAGAAACACCCTGATGCATTTACCAAAAGTGCTGATGTTACCCAAGTGGCATGCCAAAAGGAGCCATCAGAAAGGCATATATTTGAGCTGCGTGGGAGAAGGGGGTCTGGTGTCACTGTTACAGTTTGAAATGCAAAAGCCATTTTTAAAAAAGGATTCAATTAGCTCATGCATTTACTGTGAGTAGGAGGTCTCACTGGGGTTGTCAGAGGAAATGATATTTAATCAACATGATGTCAGTCAAGTGCTTGTCAAACCTACTACAATTTTTCAAAATCCAAAGTGTTTTATACAGTAATTGATGAAAAATTATATGTAGAGATCTGGCCACTTTAAAATAAATTACAGCATTCGAGCCCTTTCTAAGTTTCTGGCAGGAGATATTGTTACTATGTTTATGTTAAAAGCCTCCACTTCTACAACGTAGAAGTTTACTATAATATTCCCACCATCCTCTCCCCGCCCCCCCCCCCCCCCAAAAAAAAAAAAAGTATGATTGGGATGATCTACAGGAATATTTAATTACATGATTGTGAAATTACACAAGACAAGTATTAATTTAAGCTGTACCATTTTCTACCTGAGTTGCACTACAGCAAGTGTTTCTGAAGAGTGAACAACCTAATCGTCCAGAAACAGACTGCTCCCTTGGAAGTGTACTTGGGCACATGCTGTTTACTCCTGGGGAAATCAAACCTGCTACTGGACTTGCCCCGCATCAGAGGTTAATTAGCTTTATACATTAGGCCATTTTAGCAGCACTACCTGGTACACGGAAGAATTAGACTAGGGTTAGACTTAAAAGGCTTTGCAGAGGAGAAAACTAGAAGGTTCAAAAGAAGCTGCAAAAAGTCAGCCCAGAGCTAATACTAAAATCAGAGCTATAGTTAAGTCTCAAGGCCAACTGCTGTCCTTGGCTTTGATGTTTGACTATGGTAAACCTAGAAATCTAGTAAATCTGCTCTCCCAGATGTCTGCATGTTGAAAATCCCCTAAAGGGAGAAAGCAAGCACTTGGGAGACAGTGGTGGGCAAAGCGCCACATAAAAATCTTGTAGAAATTAATTTGACTAAGGGTTTATCTGCTATAGTCTGCAGAGTCATATCAGTTTACTACCTATACCCATACGACCAGGGAATTTCTCTTAAATAACAGAAAAGTTTGGTTTGTTTTTGTTGGTTTGTTTTTGTTGTTGTTGTTGCTTTTTTAATAGAGTGAGGGTCCAAGCATCAAATTAAATCAATAGTATTCAGTAACTCGTAACTACCATCTGTTGGAAATACCATAGTTTCATATCACACAGGGATGTAGGTTAGAAAGGTTGAACTACAAAGAGTGGTGTGGTGGGGCACCACAAGCCTGATATTAAGAAACTGAATGCTACTCCAGAGGACTAAAACCTCTGCATCAGCTTTCCCCGACAAAAAGCAAGTTCACTTCAGATTAGGGTCAGGTCACAGAGCAAAGCACATTCTGAGTTATGCAGAAGTACATACAAAATATGATGGATCAAACATTTTCGTAAGCATTTGCAGGCTCCAGCAGGAGCTCTCAGCACAGATAAAGCACTGCAAGTTCAAAAGGAATTATTCATAAGAGGAACAGACATTCTCGCAGCAATAGATGAACATGCCATTAGCTCCAAATCAAATAGAAGACTTCTTTCTTCCAAGTTTGATACACTGGTTGCCAACTCCCCTCTAACAGAGAAGGGTTTACAGTGACTACATGAACTGCAATAGGAGACTAGAGGTAAACCGGTATTTAGATAAAACTGAAAGAGCAACAACTTACAGTATTAGTAATACTGCAGTGAGGCCCTATTCAAAACCATAGGTAGTTAGCTTCACTTAAAAGCTTAGTTTGATAAATTTTCTGAATTACTGTGCCCATGAGAATTCTTTACTGCTTTCCAGTACACTCAGGTTATAAAAGATGTGTTTCTGAGAAACATAACTTCATTTTAGTTGCTTTGGAAAATAACAGTCTGGAGACAGACTTTTGAAATCACTGGTCTGTTTTGCAGCTACTGCCAGAATCAGCCAGGGAACAAAGACAGTCTCCTTTAATAGCAATTTATAGTTCAATATGATTAAGGCAGCATATCCTTCTGCACAGCACAATTCACAAGTTACACCTATATTATATCCATACATTCAATAAATAAATTCTAGCAATGCATCTACATATTTAGCAGTACCTGACAAAAATACAGCTTTGTTACTTGGAAAGAAAACTGCACTTGATCAGTAATCTGGCTCAGTCTTGGCCAGTATCTGGGGTATGAATGGATTGAGAGCAGCCCTGCTGAGAACGACCTGGGGACCCTTGTGGACAAAAAAATTGGACAGGAAGCAGCAATGTGTATTTGCAGCCCAGAAAGCCAACCTTATCCTGGGCTGCATCAAAAGAAGTGTGGCTGGCAAGTTAAGGGATGTGGTTCTCCTACTCTGCTCCACTCCCATGGGACCCCACTGGCAGTACTGCATCCAGCTCTGGGGTCCCCAGGACAAGACAGACACAGGTCTGTCAGAGTAGGTCCGGAGAAGGGAGAAAATTAAGAGGGATGGACACCACTGTGATGAGTAAAGCCAGAGTTGGGAATGTTCAGCCTGGAGAAGAGATGGCTCCAGGAAAAACTCATAGCAACCTTTCAGTAAATAAGGGGGAACTTTTAAGAAATATAGAGAGGGCCTTTTAACAACAAGGTCTGTAATGACAGGACAAGGGGCAATAGTTTTAGATTGGATTTCCCTCTCTTCCTTCCTCTCCTCCCCCCCTCTTACCCTCCTGCCCCTTCCTGGCCCCTCCCACCCCACCCCTACACACACACGAACGCACACGCGCACACACACACACACACACAAAAAAAGCTGTAGGTACTTCATCACTGGAAGTGTTCAAGGTTAGCTGGATGGGGCTTTGGGCAACCCAGTCTAGTGAAAAGCATTCCTGCCTGTGTCAGGGGGATTAGACCAGATGACCTTTAAAGGACTTTTCCAACCCAAACCATACTATGATTCTATGAAGCATCCAACACTTCACTGAGATATCCCTAATTTTTAAGCAAGAAACCAATAACCATAGACAATTTGGGGTTGGGTGGTGGGTTTTTTTTCCTTCAAAGTTCATTAAATCCAAGATATTTTACACAAATCGCAGACCAAATAGCTGTAGAAACACATGTAGCATTTTATATCATGTATTTATACCATGTAACTAGACAACCAAACACACTGAGCTTCATTCTTTCAAAAGCCACCAAATTAAGTACTTGCAAGCTCAGAATACTGAAGTGGCCCTCAAAGTGTGTGTCATAACCTGTCAGCGGACAACTACTCTTATACAGCACATGCTTTATATAAATACTTATATATTAGTTAGAAGCCTGAAAACCCTGGGTTCTCTGCAAGACTGAGAATTTCTGAGATAAAATGATTCAAAACCCCAACAGCATATTTAAATTTCTGTCTATTGTTACATCTAACCTCTGCATCTTCAAAACAGGTCTACAAAATGTATTCAAGCAGACCTCTATCTCCACTAAGGTTCACCATTTAAATGGACTTCTGTTCCACACTGATCACAAACTCCGTAGTCCATTCCACAGACGTAGGAGTACAGTTCTATTTGAAGTTTTTTTTCTTATTGCCAGGTTTCTTCTATATCATTAGAAAGAATGAATGTTTGAATTTGTAATCACCCAAGTTACGTGTTTGTTTCTTTATGGTTGTTTGCCACTGTTTCAAATAAGCTCAAATGCAATTTTCAGAATTTAATACAGCCTATTTTTAGCAGTGCAGAAGGTCTCATGACAATTTTTTTTTTATTTTACTATTTGTATAAGATGGGCATTCACATTTAATCATATCCATAGATTACCTCAATGAATACAAATGTGTTACATTATCTTTAAATAAATGAATGTCAATATGTTCTAGGGTAACAGAAGTAATTGCATATTGATAACAGTCATTATCATAAGTCATGGTTACTGGCAGAAAATCCACTTGTATTTTTTAATAAGGTGCAATATTATGGTCTATTTTGAGATGATAGCTTTCTATTTCCCCATACATAACACAATATCACTTCAATATAGCTAGCAGACCCTGGGAACAGATAAAAATTGAGAATGTAAACCTGCAAATTGTAAGATTTTACAGTCTTTTGAAACTAGGGTGGATATTCCAAGTACCTCAGCAAAACTGATACGAGGGAATCATTATCTGTGCCAGGCTGATGTACCTTCCATTCCACTCACCACAGCAGATAACAGCTACTAGCACATTACCCTAAATTCATACAACAAGATATTTCAGATTTTGCATTGTAGTTTATTGCAGTCTGCAAAGTAATCTGAAAGACACTTGAGACAGGGACATCTCTCCCTCATTTTTAAGAGGCACAAAACTTTAAAGCTCACTCTGATATTCTGGACGCATCTGCTACAGGAGTGTAAGGAAGTTACAATATCCAATATCAAGATTGGAGGCTCTCGTTCTGCACTGCTGCTCTACTTTATTGCTTTAAAGTAGCAGAAAGATAGAGCTTGATAAATAAGCAGACAACTGCAGAGTCCTGCACAGTGGACAGAATACCCCCACAAAACCATACAGGCTAGAGACAGACTATATATCAGCTTTGCTAAAAAGGATCTGAGGGGTCCCATCTGGCCAGGGACTTAAACGTGAGTCAATAGTGTGTGAATCAGCAAGATCATAGCAAAGTCAAAGCAAGCTGAGTGACTCTACCCCCTACTTGGCAGCTGTGAAGCCATGTCTGGAATATTCTGCCTAGTTTTGAGCCTACACACATAAAAAGTACTGACAACTGGTCCTCAATGGAGGCAAAAACAGAGTGGACCTCTAACCCACCACTAAGGAGGGCTGGAGCTCATGAAGTCCCAAAAGAGACTGAAAAATCAGGTTTGATTCACCCTGCAGAACAGGGGACTTGCGAGAGGCGAATCTTACTGCCATCCTTAATAGCCTAAAGCATGATTAGAGATGACAGGATTCCCACTCTTCCTCAAGTCAGTGAAAGGACAAGAAGCAACAATCACAGGTTGCAGCAAAGGAAACTGCCAACTACATGAAGAAGGGGAATTTCACAGTGGGAGTAGATAGGCCCTGGCACCACCTGCCCAGAGAACCGCCACCGCTGCCAGAGACTTTCAAAACTGAAAAGGACTGGGCCTGGCAAGGATAGAGCTACTTTACTTCATAGCAGCTCACGTGGTGCTGGGGTTTAGATTTTTGGCCACAAAAGTATTGATAACAATTACTACTGTAGCTTTTGCTGAACACCATTTGCACTGAGGCCTTCGGTTCCCCACTCTGCCTCACCAGGGAGTAGACTGTAGGGTGTGCAGGTGGCTGGAAGGAGACGCAGCCAGGCAGGTGACCCAAACTAACTGCATAGATAGTCCATATCATGTAACAATAGGCTCAGTCGTGAGAGAAAAAGAAGGTTTTTTAGGAGGGTTAGCCATCTTTTTAGTCAGAAACTAGCTGGGCATCAGCCTGCCCACTGGAGGTGGTGAGTGAATGCTGCTGCACCACTTGTTTTTTCTTTTGTCCTTCCACTTAAACAATTTTATTCTTTCCGATTTTGACACCACCACACACACACACATTTTCTTGCTTTTATTCCTTTCTTCTTCCCCTACCCCACCGGGGGAGGGGGCAAGTGGAGGTGAGCCAGCAGCCGTGTGGTGCTAGCTGCCCACCAGGCCCAACCAACGCCACCTCAGCAGCATCACCCGGCTCTGAAGCTGGTCTAGCTTTGAGCACAGGTCTGGACCAGGTGAGCTCTTCCAACCTAAATTATGCTGCAGAGCAACACACAACCCTCTTCGTTCCAAACCTCCCCCGTAGAAAATAGCTCTCATTTTTGTAACAGCAAGGGCCACACATAGAAGACTTGAGCCAGCCCTCTAACAGTCACAGCACAGTAGATGGCTTTGGGTGTGAGCATCAGAAAAATACAGGTAATCAGCCTGGCTAGTGCTACTGCTCTGGCCCTGCCACCGGCACGCACCAGGCCCTGCCACCTCGTCTCCTCTCACTTGTCATCTCCTGAGAAGCAGCCACCCTGAGCAGTGCAGGGAGACCCTCGTTTATCATTACTCCTAACTTTGCAAGATATACAATAATATTGCTTTGCAATACAGCTGTGTTGTTTTAAGGAAAAGGAAAGCATCAGCTCTAACTCAGCTAAGGCATAGTTAGAGAAACAGCGTTTGGGCATCTAGAGCTGGAGTAGTCAGTGAGCGTATTAATGGTAAAAGCTTTCTCCTCAAGTGAGCAGTCTTAGGAGAAAAATAATTGAGCATCCTCCTGAACTCCACTATACTGAGGCATAATTAAATCTCCACTTGTTTCTATGTGATTATTCAATCAAAATCTCAAGCCCAAAACTTTCTATTCAGCATCCAAAGCACACGATTTTGAAAAAGCCAAATATGCTGAAATATTAATAAGAAAAAAACCCCAAGTCACGCCTCACAAGCCGGCTGCGCAGCCCCAGAGGATACCACAGGCTGCCTTACATGCTCAACAGCGTCCCTCAGGGCGAGGCAAACGCTACCAAGCCCCGTACCGCAGCTCATTGGCTCTTTGAGGCACGCACAAATAGCTTTGTTTGTGGGTTATTTTATTTTTTTTTTAGTTTTCTTTTTCTGAGTATCTTTGCCACTGCCCCAGCTCCCGGCCCCTCGCCCTGACCCCGCCAGCCGGCCGTCTGGCGCCTCCAGCCCGCCCCGCAGCAGCCAATGGCGGAGCACGGCACCGCTCCCCGGAGCCGCGGCTGCCGCCCGCCCCGCGCCTCCCCTCAGCGGCACGGGCGGGAGCGGCGGGGCAGCGGCGGTGTTCGCCGGGACTAGGGCGGCTCGGCTGCTGGGCCGAAGGTGGGCACGCCATACGCCGGAGCCCTCGACAGACACCACCCTTGTAGGTTTTGGCCAGATGTCTGCTGAAGCAGCACAACCTTACATACTTATGTGTTGCCACTGTGGCCAGTTCTGTACCAGGAGGACAGGCTCCCGCCTCACCCAGCTGCTACAGGCAGCACAGCCTTTCACACACGGGCATGAGAGGAGGCATAGACCCTTCCAGGCGAGGCAAGGAACGCTCAAACCCTGCTTCTGCAGAGCTGCCCGATTAACCTTTCCACTCCCATCCAACAAAACAGGGCACAGCCACAACAAAGACCGAACCTTTCTCCAGGTTGAGTTGCTGGTCTTACTTAAGACTGGAAATGTGCTTTTGTCTTCTCAATACTTACTCCTGTAGGCCCACGCTGACTGAGAAAAGAGGCATTTCCACATCCCAGGTTTTGTAGGCTGGGAGCCTGCTCCAATTTGCTACAGCAGCATCAGGACAATTAGCATTGTTAATTGGGACCAGCTGGTGGGTGCCGCAGGCCCTCAGGGGTGCTGGTGGGACCACAAGTGCAAGTGATAGAGGAGATGTGGTGGGAGAACCTTGCTGGAAGGGCTGGAAGGAGTTGGGGGGTGTCTCAACGTCAAGTCTGGGTGTTCCCAGGGCATTGGCTGTGTAGTTGGGACTCACCTAATGGTCCAGCAGCCTTGCAAAGCACATCAGGTGTTAGGGATTCAAAAATTGTTCTAGAGAGGAGTGACATGACACAAAGTCACCCTTTCCCCTCGCATGCTTTGTCCTTCACAGAAACAATATGCTTCCTGAGGAACCTTACAAAGCCTCTGGGATTGCCCCCAGACCGAGATCTTCCCCAGTTCTGTACATGAGCTGTGGAAAAAACTGCACTCCTGTCATTTGTGTTACTGACATCTACCTAAAGATAACAGCTCTGCGAGGGAAGAATGGTCAACAAAAAGATGTCCTTCAGTACTCAGTTGTGACTGACTACTTGAAGTTAAAAACGGACTTCAGTATTCACGTACTAGTTGTTGTTTTTTAAATTATAGAGGTCTGCCAACGTTGGTATTACTGCAAATGTCACGTAAAGTTGACTTGAAAGTGGGCATGTAAAAATACTGAATTTGTAATATTCTACTGCCTCATGAAAGGCATCTAATTTGGACACAGAACATTTTTGCAGTGAGTAAGCATTTCTATGAATTTCAATATACATAGTTTCCCAGAGATTGAAATTTTTATGGAAAGTTGCACATTTCTGAGCTGCAAATACTGTGTGTGCTTAGTTAACGGTTTTATGAGCAGCCAAGTTGTGGTTGCTGTCAGGTATCGTTTTCTGCTGTGTGCTGTTCTTTAACTTCACAGCAAGCATAAAGGTTGTTCTTAGGAGAAAATCACCTTCCCACTGAGAATTAATCTTTTTTGCTATGCTCCCTATTTCTGGCTTCCACTGTTCCACTGCTGTCAATATCCAGGTTCTGTACAAGGTGACTGACACATTGAGTGTCCCTTCCTTCTCTCATTTTTAATAAAAAAGGATCTACAGACATAATGATTTGTTCCTGCTTTTGTGCATTTTCTGGTGAAGTAATTTCTCCTTTTATATGACCACTCTTCTCCAATTTTACTAATTTTTTTGCAAATATTCCAGTTACAATTAAGGCTGAACTAAAGAGCCATGCTGTTAAAACTATCCAATGGGGACCAAAGAAGCCAATACTTACACCCCATCTATCGAGTCAGCGCACTCTATTTCCTACAATTTTCAGGGTCTTTAAGATTTAAAAGGATTTTCAGTTAACTGTAGCAACTCTGAAATTGGACAAAATTGTCATGGATAAGTTTATTGAAGGTCTCTGCTCAATGAAAGCAAAAAGGGGAAAGAGATACTCAGATGTATAAGGAATGAGACTAACACTGATAGTATTTATAACGCAGTTAGGTACAGCAGTAACAGTGTTCTCGATATTGATCAGTGTTGCAAAAGTTATGCGACAAAAAGTGATTAAGGCAGAAAAGACTATCATTTGAAATGAAACAAAAGATGTGGTTTTTTACATTCAACGGGACACAGACAAGGCAATATTTAAAAAAAAAAATTCCAATATTTCCATGAATCTCATAATGCTACAGCAGATTTGTCTGTCTCTGTGCATATATATAGAAAATATAATGTGAATTATCCAACTAAAATAAATCCTTATTGGGGAGGGGTTAATTATAATGGATTTTTGTTGTGGAAGGCTGGTAACTCTGTTATTGAGTGATGTAAATGAGATCAGAATTTAGTCCAAGGTTCTGTTCTCCATCTCTAAACCTGTTACCTCCCACTGTGGCAGACATGAATACATATGGGAGAAAGAACAGAACAGATCCATCTAGTGGGAGGACAGGAACAATATGCAGATTGCTGTATTATATGTGACAACAAAGCAAAGTTGAAATTTTCACATAGAACATGGACATATGTGTATGTTTCATGTATGATATATCTTGCATTTTTGGTAAGTGTTACATTTAAACTCAAGTAGAGTGATATCACATAAAGATGTGATAAAGGAAAATCAGAAGTCTATCGTTAGCTATTCTTAAATCAACACAGTCTGCTATATTAGCTTTATAGCTAATGTTAGCTTTAGTATTTTTCTGTGTTTGAGCTTGGAGTCCTTTAAATATAGCAAACATGGACTGAAAAATTTCTAATAAGACATAGGACATAGTGGAACTTCTTTATTCCTAATTCTTCATCCTTGCCCTGCCTGTATTCTCACTCTTAATGCCCATAGTATTTTTTTATGTTTCACAGTGATGACTCTTTGTGAGGCACTTTTTCCAAGGCAAATTAGTGGTGATCGTTCATTGTGATGAGATCTTTTTCATGTTTGTGTCAAATACTAACAAGCTATCTTTACAACAAAAGAGCTGAACACCATTATGGAATATCATCCAGAAAGTTTCTGAATTGTAAAATGTGTAAATTATGCAAGACTAGGTCTTGCCTGAAGGGTGAGAGACAAGAAGCCTTAAAGTAGTTGATACAGTTACTGAAGTGAGAAACAGACCTCATTCTTGTGCAGTTTTAAAAATGTTAGGAAATTCCAAAGAGAAAAGCCTAGTTAAACTGAAGATAACACAGCTTCACAAATCTGAAGTAAATGTTTACTGGTATGATTCATTTGCTGGTGTGAATGTCCAGCAGCTTGGCAAATTAGAGTCAGCCACGTCTGGTTGAACATTTAATGCGAATGGGTTTCATGAATACCAATTTTCCAAGATTTTCACATATCTATCCAAAGCGGAAATAGCAATTCAGCAACTGATTTGGTTTCTCTCTCTATTACATTCTATTGCAAAAGATGTTCTCAAAAAGGATTTGCTGCTGCCATAGAAAAGTTCTTTCAATGATGAAAAATGTATTAGATCAAATTATTCCTTCAAAATGGGCACAGCCTTGCAGGAAGAGGATGTAAATGTTACATGATACTGAAGGATGTAATTGGAGTGTGTGCGTGTGTGTGTCCAGGATGATATGGGTAGATCCTAGCAAGGAGATGCACCTGTTCACCTACCTGTTGTGTGCTGCACCACTGTATTCCTGCTCTGTTAGCATGTGTTAACTGGCTGGAAGTAAGAGAGAAGTGGCAGAGCTTTCAAAAGATGGTGGAAGTTTTCATCACCATGACAAGAAAATAGAAAATTAAGGGAGAGGTTAAAAACCTCTTACAGCTATCCTCTCTCTAGAAAATCTCTGTTTAGGCTTACATGCTGATTTACCTAATTTCCAAGAACTAGAGTATACGCAGCAGTAATCAGTGCTGCAACCTATTTAACATTCACCTGAAAAGTACTATGTGCATGCAGTTTTACCTCAGAGATTTAGATCTTTGACCATTGCAGCCAAGAGTATATAATGAAACAACAAAAACTTGATTACTGTCGTGTACGGAAAACAAAACCATTAAACCTACTAAACTTCAACTATTCTATTTTGCATTATAACTGTACTCCTAGTATTTAGAAAACTGATTCAACAGAGAGCCAGGCAAAAATAATGTGAAAAAGAAATAATGAAGACCATGGTAATCAATTGGCAAATGTTCACCATATAGATTTTCAGTGTATTTTTTTTTTTCTTTTATAGTATTAAATTCCTAGAAATGGTTGGGGTGAATCATATCCACTTAGGAATAGTTTATTTGTCAAGACCCAGCATAATAAATTCTTAACAGTTCTAAATTAGCTGTCCATACGTTGTGATGGTGTACTGTTTGACATCAGCTGATAGCTATTTGTAAGGAGCCTACCAATACTTTTCAGGGCTGTTATTATCACCTAAATTTGAATAACTATCTTAACCTCTGTATATTATTTAGGCAATCCAGGGGACAAAATGGAGGTCCTCCAAAAGACTACTCATAACAAGAAGTTAGTTTAGCCTTTTGGATTGCCTGCTGGAATGTCCTCTCTCTGTTAGTCATACGGTAAACCGAGGAAAACTATTATTCTATTTGGATATTTGAGTTAGTTGCCAAATGGCAAGAAGTATAAATATACCCATTTTTCTTCTTTTTAACTACTTGCCTTAGGTTCTCATTTGATCTTGGGGGTAATGTACTATTCCAAAAGTAGCAGGATTAAGCCTTTAGCAAAAATTACAGAGAGGAAAAATAAGAGAAAGAACAAAAAATGAAGCTGGCAAATAATGTAGCCATTTTTTCTATGTTTTCATTTCAACCACTTCTTTATATTTACTTAAATCACGATATTTGGTTGTATTTTCTATCAAGACATTGATTTTTTTTTATCTGCCCTCTCTGAAATGATTGATTTGAAACAAATTGTTCAGACTAACAAAAAATGTGTATTTCATCCTGAATTCATCTTCAAGTTAAAATAGAAATCAGTGAGGGTAGCTACAATATAAACAATCCACTTTAAAGGTACCAATTAATTTACCAATTAAAGATACCAATAAGACCAAAGCCTTTCTAATTCATCTGGTCAAAAACTTTAGAATTAGGTTCAAATGGAAAGTGCTGGTTTGGTTTTTGCTATTTCTGGGATTCAGAATATCAAAGCCTTGCCTCAGGTCTCTTCAGTCCACTTCTTCATTATTTCATATACCTTTCCATTTCTTGTTTTCTACATAAAATTATATTTTCATTAATAGATGTGACATAAAGTGAAGGTTTAAATAAAGTAACTGTAGATAGCAAGCATAGATTTTAACAACAGAGGTAACTGACCATTCAAATAAGCTCAAATAAACTGCAGAGTATTCCTATCCTTATCTTCAAAGTGATGCCGGAAGATGTGTGTTATGACAACAGTAACTATTAAAAACCCCCATAAATTAGGCCGTCCAACCTCGATTAAGGTGTTTGATACTTCTAACACAGAGGTATCAGGGTAAACATACGAAGCCTGTGCTTTACTAAAAGATAGACAAGATGATCTATATGTCTCATCCATCTCTACAGATACTTGATATCTGAAGTAACCAAAGGAAATGCTTCAGTCATACTGAACTGCTGAAAGTTAGTTTGTAATGGAAGATCCAGCACTGCCTTCTACATTAACAAAATACAGACATTATTCAATATATGTATATTTATGTGCAAGTTTATCCACACTCCTGTTCATAGATTTAACTTCATGTTTGCAAATCACATGACTGGCAGTGCTCATAATCCCCAAATCACCAAGAACCATGAAGCCTTGCAGTAGGCTAACAGGGCAAGACATCAGCATAGGAAATACTACAACCGTTTGTTCCACAAATAATAAACCATGCAAAAGAACTGAAAGTTACACTAATATATTTTTTTTAACTTTTCTAGGGCTTAGATAAAATGTGAGCCAGCTTAGCAGAATCTTACCTGGCATGAATCCAGATGGTACCTCAGTTTCCTTAAGAGACATCAGTGTCTAGTCTGTTGTATCTGTTCTCATAGAATAAAAAAGGACACATATTAAACCCTATAAAAGTAACCCATATGGACCCTATAAGGGATAAAGCAGTTGATGAAACAGTAACATATTGTTTCAGCATAAATTTTCTGTTCACTCCTTCTTTCTAACCAGAACTAGTACTCTGTGACTGAAGAGAGTGCAGGAACAGAAGAATAGTCCTGGAAATAGCAATTTATCATCTGCTGACTCAACAATTTAGCTGAACAAATGGGGTCTTCAGATTCAGTTATCAAGGGGAAAAAAATGTTTTTTCTTAAACATTTACTGAAAGGTCTGGAAAAAATCATGTGTATTCTTACCGTGGTAGTCCCCCTTACCTCCTTTACATGCCCTCTTGCTCATCTCTACAGAGAAGAAGGTGCTATATTGGACTAGAGGCTGATGACATCTCTTCATAAAGAGGATATTTTAATACTTTACTATGCAATATTTATAACATGGTTATATTTTCAAATATTGGCCCAGTTTCATAACTAAAATTTTAATAAAACGTTTATAGTATTTATACTTATCATAGAGATCAAGAGAAAGTAGGATGTGGAAAGAAACACAAGAGATCAATGAAAAGGGAAAAGATTTAAATTCAGTCTGATACAAGTAAATGTAAGAAGAATGAGGGTTATTTGGACATCTGTATCTGGCCCAGAAATGTGTAAAAAATGGGAGAGCAGAACTCCTTTTAGAAAAGCATACAGTTGTTCCTTTAGCACGAATAGCTCCATGTGCAAAACAGTGGTTAACAGGGCATATAATTTAAAAATCCAGCTTCCCACAACAGATGGCTTTATTTACCATGTTTACAGACTTTACATGGGGGAATCTTCCACTGGAAGCACAGTTGTTTGTGCTGCAAAATAATCAGATCTGGGTCAAAAATCAGACTGCCCTAATACTTGGTGCCAGTATTTATGTGAGATTGTCACAATCTGTCCAAAGCAGAAAATTATCCAAATAATTAGACGCATTTAGTGTGTGTGATATTTTCCCTCCTAAAATAATTGTTGCATGTCTCAACTACAACATCTGTAAGGGAACAGTTTCCAGCATTATTGCCACTCGCTACGGCACTTGCAGTGTGACTTTTCTAACAGCCTTTCTTGCTCTAAAGACCTATAACCATTCATCCTGTTAGCCATCTGAAAAACTCTGGGGAATATGAAGCCGTGTAAAAATCATGGTGTGCTGAAGAGTGAAGAGTGGCTTGTGAATGGAAACACTGAAGAGCAGTTCCAGGAGATACTAGAAGGAAAGGCCGTATTACAGCACAGGAAAACACTGCTCAATCCTCTTTAAATTCCCTGCTAGTGAAGGTCTCAGACCTAAAAGTACCAAGTGATTTTCTCTCTCCTTGTTTTTATGGCTAAGAACATGGACCAGTGTGACCAGAGGAAAGGTAAAAGGTGCTGTAGCACAAAAGCACCTAAACAAGTAATCAAAAGGAGAGACTGGAACACAGTAGGCAGGCTGGCAGTAGTCTTTGTTATGTGATGGGGAGACAGTGTGTTGTCTGGAGGAGAAAACGGGCTTAATTAAAATGGAGATGTTTCTCGAGGTCACGGGCATCCTGCATTCATGACAGAGCTAGGAGGAGCTGATCTCTCTTTGAAAAATCCTTCCCCTCCTAAGTTCAGTTTCTTTCCATCCTATTCATACGGTAACTAGTAGTAATTATTTTTTAAAACCATAGTAAAAAAAGCAAATATATGGTTAGCTTATGGATCCCAAGGGTCTGGGTTTTTTTCATATTTGGCTAAACCAGCAGTAGCTTCTAATGAAATTAAGGCCATTGACCAGTTCCAGAGTGTGACTTGCGGTCGGCAGTAGTGGGAGTAAATTTTCATAGTGGCTCAATCATAAGCCTGTCTTAAACTGCATTTTCCTGTTGTGTCCTTCAGAGGAAGGTCATTAGTACAACTGCACGGGTCTTGTCAGACTTCTTAGGCAGAGCTTCAAACCGTGGAGCCAGAACAGAAGATAAAAGCACAGAGAGACATGGATGTTCTTCCACATTACTAGTTTATAAACTAGTAAACCATCATTAAATTAGAAATGTTAATAATTTTAAGTAGGAATGAACCGAACAAGAGTTTTATCAGTTCACTAACATAACAAATTGTTTAAGGAAAGTAAAAGAAAAGAAACAAAGTGATACCAGCACTTTATTATCTAAAGATTCGTTGTTACTGTACTAGAAACTGAAAACAGGCTGCTCAGTAGCGTAGCCTGTTTAAGCTAGAATTGTTTTATATAGGCATTCACTGAACAGCATAATCAAGATCTTGAGGGTCTTCAGAAAAAGAAACGAGTACAATTTTAAATGCATTTTATTAAAAATAAGTGTATGTTGCAAGGGCTGGCAGGCTGATTAATGTCACTCTGGGGCTTATGGCTTGATTAGCTATAAATTTTATGTTGCTACAACACTGAAGGCCAGGGGTTTTATTATATATTTTTTTTTAACTGTGGCATTACTTGGTGTGTTTGATTCTCTCGTTTCTCATACCTAAAGTTTGTTTACTTGCTGATTTTTGCACTTTTGAGTGTCCAAGCTGTGCCTGACTCCACTGAACAAGTCTGGTATCTTGGCTCCATTAACTAAGCGTCAGGCTGACTTCAGGAGAGGAGGATTTCAAGTGTTCACAACAGATGTTGTAAACTGCCTCCAGGGCAGTCTCACTAGCAAAGCAAGAATACCAGAAAGTCTACTGTTTCTAACATGCATATCAATAGCCTGGAAACTTATCAGATTTTGAATGTGCTGTGAAGGTATTTTGCAACATATCAATGTCAAAAGTTGCTAGTTCAACACTTTCCATAATGATATCCAAAGAAAGGGATCTAGAGATCTAGAAAATACATGGCTTAAGTGCTGTGCAAATTGTGTCTTTTGGCATCAGCCAACAGCTTTGAAGTGTTAATTTAGAGAGCTTGTCTCTCTACTCGTAAGTTTAAGCATCATTTCTTGTTAATAAGCTAAAGCACTCTGACAGCGATAGATTTTTGAGATATTTGATAACAGTTCTAAAACAGAATAGTCCTTTTCTTCTTTAATTTTGGATAACTATGAATAGCATAGATGTCTTTTTAGGAAGACTTGGGGGCCACCACCATAAAAAAAAATTTCTTAGGAAGAAATAATACAATTTAAAATATATTATTTAAAAATTAAAAAAAATAAAAATAATAATAATAATTTCTAAAAGGGCAGACAAGCCAATTACTGGATATTGTGGCCAAAATCATTGTATTTGCCTTTATCAAAATGGTAGATGAAATTGGAGTGGAGGGCAAGAAGGAGGGGGAAGAAAGGAAGAAGGGGACACTATTTTTTCACATCTTTAACAATACTATTAACAACACTACTAAAAACAAAACAAATTTGCTTTTGAAAATTTTCCTGACAGCAGTATTGTCTCTTCAAAGAATTGTTTCTCTAAATGTTTTTTTCTAATAATACCACTTGCAAGCAGATTTCCTCTGATTCTGTGTCTTTCTTCAGCCACATTTGCAGATCGTGCAAAAGCGTATATGCAAGATTAGTGACATTAAGGAAAGGCAGTAAATGGACACCACATTAATTCCCCGTGGCCAAGCTGTAAGAATGGTGTATGGTGGAGCAGTGACCCTTCTGCTATCAGTGGTCCCTTGAAGGGCAGGTGCTAGGCAGCAAGAGCTTAGCACTACACCTGTAAAGTCTGAAAGAACCTCTGGACACCTGGGTCTG